>NC_142831.1:518994-691992 GCF_057945365.1 Rhopilema esculentum
TAATGCTATTCAATTATGGAGGTCGAAATGCATCTTTGCAAATGATATAAATCCTTACATATTAACAGTATTTTAATTCACATTCTTGGGCCACCTGGTGGAGAATCGAAAGTCGGCTTCAATGCACTGAATACACTGAAATGAGAATCGACAAGCTACTAACGTCCTTTGCGTTCGATACATTGCCTTGTTGTAGGCATGGCATTTCAATTTCAATTGAATAGTTAATAATTGAAAGGTTGATGGGTATTCACTTTATTGTTTCGGGGTGTGGGAAAAGGGCATGCATGAGTGGAATCGCGCTCACTGATTGGTCAATTTTTGATTGAAAGATTGCTTATGGTCGATACTAATTCAATGTCGATGTCGGGTGTCGTGCAGAAAAGAAAATATGCGGTCTTTAGTTGAATATAAGTACTGAAAAAGTAGTTTTCAAGCAATCTATTTTGTTTGTTAATTAAATGAGAATTGAAATCCTTTCTACAATGTATGATCCTTTTAACATTTTCTTCAACTTTTGTTATGTACTGCTACTATTAGAAGAAACAAGTCAGAAACACTTTCAAGTAAAAAGAACCAAATAGATTTACGTTGCTAGCATCTCTCAGCACACTTCAGCCAAAGCTATCACATTTTTTTTGCAGACAGTGGCGTAGATAGAAAAAAAATCAATGGAGGGACTAGAAATATAGATTTTCCACCAAAAATCTTATAAGTATATATATTATTCGTACATTTTAACAATTCCAACAATATCAGCAGTTTTACAACAAAATAGCAGTTTTGCTTTGCACCTTATGCGGAATCACTATTTTGCTCTTTTACCGCTTGAGTGATTTTGCCTCACCACCTCAATGGGCAATAAGTCAACCCCTCCCCCCCCCCCCACCCAGACATCTAGCGCGTTCGGCGCTTCTATATCATTGATACCAGTTATTAACTCATAAATCTTAAATTAAGAAACCTTACAGATTGGCCATATTTTAGATTGGTGAGCTTTGTAGAGCAACTGATCCTTGCAGAACAGGAGAGCAATGCTTCGACACATGCACGTGCCCTGGATATCAATGCATTGGTAAATACCATCCAAATATTTTACAGCACATTCAAGCATATTTATTGCCACGGCATTCTTCTAAATGCACCCTCTAAGGTAAAACTGCACCTTTTCTCAAAAACCACCTCACAAAACAAGTAGTGGGGCATTTCTCAAAAGGGGCCATACTCACAACAAGAAATGGAACGGTGCTTCAATTTGTAATATGCTTCCGTTTTCTCTAAAAAAATCAATTTATTGTTGTGACAGCTAAATTGGATGTTGCACACATATTTTTAAAGACATCTATTTGCTTAAAATTTTCTCTTATCAAGGACATTAGCTGAGAGAAGAAGTTAACAATTAAGTTTGGAATGAAGAATTTTACTCTTGGTGTTTGCATTTTGTCACATTCCTCCTGTGCCCCTCAGTCCCTATATCTATGAGGCAGGACGACTGAGCCTTTCAGGAATTAGCCAAAATTGACAAATCCATTGTAAAAAAACAATAAGGAAAAGGTCGGATTCAAGCAACAATGATTGGAGGGGTGTTAGACATTAATTTTTGTGCCCCACCCTTAAGGTCACTGGTAAATGATGGAAACGCCATTTTTAAGATTTTGCTTTTAACTGTGGCGTAGCCAGGTTTGGAAGACTGTTAGGCAAAAGAGGAAAATATTTTTGCTGGTCACACCTCTTCACAATTTGGGAAAACACCCATTTTGTAAATGTGTTTGAAAAAGCCATGGCATTTTTACGTGGCAATTTCCCTTTATTCAACGTCATAGGTGGCTGACCATATTCTACAACTGTCTATTTCCTTCACAATTCCACTAACGTTTATATCCTGAATTGTGTAAGGCGAGGAATCTCTACTTGTAAAAAGCGACTTACCCCAAAACGAGGGGTAATTACTGAACATTGATGCCTTTGAGATTAGCTTAAAATACATTTGAGAGTTCCCCCCCCCCTCCCCGTAACTACTGATAAGAAGATAAATACTGATAAAAAATAAATCAAGTAAAATCTTGTCGTCACTTCGTTACTACTGACTACTAACAAATAATTTTTACCGAATGAAACAAAATATACCGAAGGACGTAGAACTATTGGGGGGTGTTGCAACCCCTACACCCCTCCGCTATATCCGTCCCTGAATAGGGATTACTTTTGTCACTTTTTTTTCATCTTTCAAGTTTTATTGCACCTGGGCCCCATTATGTTTACCAGCACATTTGCATTATGTTCTTTCTTTTGAAAGAGTCCCACAATGGCCTAGGCAATTGGGGTTGCAAGAGCATTTTGGTCATCAGTGGCGGGGGAAGTCGGAGGGCCTAGAGGGGCAATCCCCCATCACTCAGTATGTTAAATAATGCCCTGAAAACGAATGTAATGCTTCAAAACAAGACCTCTATGAAAATGTTTTTGCTTACCAAAAAAGTGGGGGGGGGGAGAGGTGGTGCATATGCCCTGTTATGTTATGATGTATAATGCATCTTTGATCAAGGATTGACACTTTTTACAATGCCGCTGCAGCATAGTTATAAAAGAGTCTGCCCATTTTGATGCACCAAGGCTGGAGGACATGCAGCCAGGGCTGTAGAAGAGAAGGCTCTAGTAAATTGGCCTAAAAAAGTGCATTTTCCAGAGAATTAGAAGCATCGAAATTCGAAAATTTTCTGCTCCTTCGGCGGCAACCTTGGTGCTGCCCCTTGTAGCAACAATATCCTCTGCCTGTCCCGATATACAGATTTAACAAAACTACGAGGAAAGTCTGTTATTTAATGACACAGAGTTAAATAGAAAAAATGTTTTGCAGAGGTTTGTGTCGGCAACTAAAGAATTTCAGGTTATTATTTTTCAATCAGGTAAATTTGTAGTCTACAACCCCCCCCCCCCCCCCCCCTTCCCCCCTAACAACGCTTGCCTTGCCACAGCCCTGTTAAGGAAAAATGCAAACGAAAACAATTGAAACGTCCATTTTATATATATATATATATTATAGAGAAAGTGCTATGCCCCTCCCCCTCCCACATTTTTTGAATCTACACTACTGCATGCAGCCCAATGTTCCCTTACTCTTTATCTCCCTTAACAAATACAGATCTAGATATCCTTGACACGTGAATTTTCCCACCAGATTTCGATGAATGCAGTACAGGTGTCCATAACTGTCACTCTAATGCAAGCTGTATCAACGCATATGGCTCATTTTCCTGTCAATGCAATCCTGGTTTCGTTGGCAATGGCACAATGTGTACAGGTAAACCAGAATTACGGTTACGCTATCTTTCGTACTTTTTCAAGTATAATATTCTGTGTAACAGTAAAACTTGAATGGAGTATTGTGGCCTAGATTGTAGCTACCTCTAACCGGACAACGATTTCGGAATGTCCAAATAGAGGACTAATTTGACCATGAAAAAAGCAAAATCCAACTCTGAATTATCGACAGAAGCTGGGAATAGACAGGAGACCAGTGAAGGATTCAGACCAAAATTTGAGTAGGCTCCTAATTTGGCGCGGTCCATTTCCATCTTGATTCCAAGGCATGGTCAGAGAAATATGTATGTAAACCAATCAAAAAATTGTCCACGTGAACTCTAATAGATTGATTTCTATTTTCTGACACACTAATTACTTTAATAGAAATCTAGTACCTGGTTACAGCTTGCTGAGTGTTGCAAAAAATGAGCTAGATTTCGTTCTACATATATCTTCGTATTTTGACAAAAGGGATTTTGATAATATACAAGACAAAATGAACAAATATTCAGCAAATTTGTGAATGAATGTAAAGTGTGCATTGGGTCATGGCACCACCAAGCAATTTATGGTATGTGTGTATGGAAACAGTTTGAGGGGCAAACAACTTAAAGAACAAAACAGATTTGTAGTAAGGTTTTTTCAGTTCTACAGAAGGTGTTTACAAATATTTTTTTAGCACGTTGACTTTTTATAATTGGGTTGATAACATTTTTCAGAGAGAGCTCGAAGTAATTGATCCTTGGGAGCTGAGAATCAAGTTTAATGACATAGGATGACCCACTTGTTTGGGCCGAGGGGGAAGATTGTTTTTGAAATCATAACTTCTGAATAGTTAGAAGGGCATCTCCCAGACCAAGTTTAACAAAATACTATACCATTCAGGATAAATCAATCGACGTTTCTCAGAAGAACATAGATTATTGTTTCTGGGAGAAATTGAGGAGGGGAAAAGTTATGCTTAAACTCTAGTGACAGACGTTAGGTAAAGAAGGAAAATGTGTACTCTATTCGAGATTCGAGAGTGAGCGATTTTTTCCTGAAACCATATCGGATTTGAAAAAATAAGGATGTATCTAAGAACATAATCGGGCTCAAAATGAAAAGTTTCTTAAAAAAATCTTTGCTGGGCAAAATTTATTGCATTCTAATAATAAAGAGTGTACTCATTGCTTCTCTCTATATTAAATGCAAAAGTACTTCTCTATTGACGTGGTACTTTTATGCAATTTAATTGTACTTCTTGTCCCCTTTATCTTTTGGTCATGTTTTCTAGCTACACCTATTATCATGCCACTAAATGTGCAGTTAAAACTAAGGAGCTAGTATGGAGGTCTTGGTACCGCAATTCGACTAGTAGAGGTTCAGAAATTAGGAACTTTAGGACCTAGATTTTAAAATAAGATTTTTAAAAATAAGCGTGTAATGAAAATTGATTTAATGTGGGTTTGTCTAAATTAATGGCGACTTCTTTTTTTACATGCCTTTTGAGATTTATTCAAGGAGAGACCGGTGGATAAGATATTTAGGGCTAATCCTCCCTGTGGGCATCGTCACTGACTCGACATAACTCTGCAAACATAAATAACAGCCATCAACAATAGTCAACTTACGCTTGACACCATGACACCTGCTGAGGTTTGCTGCAATAACGCAGAAGAACTTAGTTTAGTTCTAACCCAGCTACCAGGGATTCCTTTCATAAAAGAAAAACACCAAAAAAATTGTATTGCTTCAGATTTGTGGGAGATCCATTCCCCCCCAGTCCACCCCCAGTCCTCCGGAGATTTACCGCCCTGTATGACATATGAAATCAGCTCATCTCTTTCTCTATGTCAAAGTTCTCTATAGGTCAATACATCTTTCAGAGTATTATTATCTTTGCACCTCCAAGCTAGTCTTGGACATCCCTGGGTCTCCTGCTATAATTTTCTGTTACACCATCTCGAGAATATCATCTAACAAATAGCTAATCGTCTAATTCATGAGCAGTGGGGTCGTGATCGGTCTTCCCCGTGTTAGATAGGCCAGTCAAGAAAAATTTCCAATGTTTCCAAAAATTTCAGTTAAAGCAATAAGATTCCGCTAGAGGTACGAGATTTTCATGACTATTTGCAGCGTATGTTCGTATTATTCATACTAATGATGATTTTTCGTTATCAACAGAGAATATCGCTTATAAGAAGCCGTCCTCGCATTCATCTGATCATAGTTATGGTAGAATTACATATGTTGCCAGCTTTGGAAATGACGGTGACAGAACTGGTGACTATCAGCGATGCAGTATCACAAAAGCTGACATAGTACCCTGGTGGCAAGTGGACCTTACAAGGCAAGCTGCTGTCACAAGTATCCAATTAAGAAGTGGCGCAACTTGGGGTCAAGGAAAAATCAATCCTTTCGATGTCAGTGTTGGGGATGATAGATCAAGTGGCGGACGAAACAATGCGCTTTGTGTGAAAGATGGAAGGTTGGCAAGTGGTGAATTGAAAAAGTTCGATTGTCCAAGGCTTTTGATTGGTCGGTATGTGACTGTGTTCTTGAACAGGCAAGAATATCTTCAAGTATGCGAGCTTGAGGTTTTTTAAGGTATGAAAATACTGCTCATCATCAAGCAAAATTAACGTGATTAAATGTAGTGCAATATATTTTGACTTCTGATGATTATTGCTTCGGAATCTTGTTGTAGTCAATATTCGGTCAAAGGAGGTTGTAGCTAGGCAGATTTTGAATCCAAGAAAACTTGTTAAAGTGCACACATCTTTAGTCATTTAGTTATGATTTCTTAAAAACTTAAATCCTATTTGGAATCGAGCAATGTAGCATACAGGAAGCTGAAGGCCTGGAGTATCCTTTGTCATCAAATTAGCATGAATTATCATAATTAGCATAATTCATAAGAAACATTATCAACAATTATCGCAGTTTATATACCATCATGGTAGGCCTTATTTTCTTTGTACCTCAAGCCCCCAAAAAGCTTTTACCGGGCCTATGTAAGGGGAGCTAAAGCCGAAGTTTGCATACAACATATCCTAACAATAACTCAAAAATCTGCTGTCTGCATTTAACGAAGCATAACTCTGCTACCTCAATGGCTTAAATGTTTTTATCAAAAGACATCATATGACAGATTTCAGCTAAACATCAACCTTACAATCAGCCGCAGCCACATTCTATCGATAGCCAAGATAGTTGGGGCCTAGGGGGTGTGAATCGCCCAAATATTCTGAAAAGGATTTACAATTCTTCAAAAGGCAACTCCAACAACCTCAATATTCTAAGTCATTGTGACTGGCGAGAATCATATTATCCGTGAATAAACTGAAAAGAACAATATCACTTGCTAAAGATCTCTTCGGCTATTCTATTTATAATCAAGAAGAAGCTATTGTTTAATGAACTTTTACAGGATGATCACAGGTATTTACTGAACATAAACTTTTTGGCGGGAAATTGATCAGTGCATCGTTCTTACGAGTGTACGCTGACGCGACTACTAGTTGAAATGAAAATAAGGTAATATCATATCGGAAACGTCTCTCTCTCTCTCTCTCTCTCTCTCTCTCTCTCTCTCTCTCTCTCTCTCTCTCTCTCTCTCTCTCTCTCTCTCTCTCTCTCTCTCTCTCTCTCTCTCTCTCTCTCTCTCTCTCTCTCTCTCTCTCTCTCTCTCTCTCTCTCTCTCTCTCTCTCTCTCTCTCTCTCTCTCTCTCTCTCTCTCTCTCTCTCTCTCTCTCTCTCTCTCTCTCTCTCTCTCTCTCTCTCTCTCTCTCTCTCTCTCTCTCTCTATCTCTCTCTCTCTCTCTCTCTCTCTCTCTCTCTCTCTCTCTCTCTCTCTCTCTCTCTCTCTCTCTCTCTCTCTCTCTCTCTCTCTCTCTCTCTCTCTCTCTCTCTCTCTCTCTCTCTCTCTCTCTCTCTCTCTCTCTCTCTCTCTCTATTATAGAGTTGTGAGTATAACAATTGGCGATCGCGTTCCATCCTGTGAACATCACCGAGCCAACTCAAGCTTTTCTGAATGCGGATATCAGCCATTGGCGGCAAGTTACCACGTGATAGGATTTCTTCATTTGTAATCTTGTCCTACCACTTGATGCTCATGATGTCTCTGCAAATGGTCAAACCGTTGCACACTTGACTCGACTACTAAATCACCGGAAGCAATGAGCAGTGAAGATGATTTTAGCAGCTTTTGGGCATTGATAATGAAAATGAAGTCTGAGTGCAATATTAATCCTCCAGCACTTTCCCAGCAGATAGCTTGTATTGAGATTGAAACTACACAGCCTGTTCTTCTCAACAATGCAGCACGAAAAGATCTACAAAGAGGCTTCGGATTCAAGGACTTAAGATAGGTCCAACCAAGAGGTTGCGCAAAAAATATGTCGAGCTCGAAAATCTACTCATCCATCAAGAAGGTGTGCATCCTACAAGGATGGTTCTGACATACATTCAATGTAATTACACTTACTAATTTATGCAAAAAGACTGATCACCAATGAAGCAACATCAATGAATGTAATTTAAAAAACTTCAAGAAAACGTTAAAAAGAAGAGAATGCTGTGTTTTGAACTCCTTACCAGATTGGCTTTCCTTCTAGTGGTGCCTGCAACCTAGGCAGTTTCAGAGAGAAGTTGCTCTGGTTTTAATAGGCTGGAAACGTATGCACCGCTATCCTGGATACAGTAGCGGCGCTGCAACTGGGGCAGAGCCTGGTGTCTGGCACCGCAACTGCCTGGGTACCAGAGCCTCATGAACCCGACGATAAAGTATTGTAGATGGCTGCGACAGCTAAGAATGAGTGGATGCAGAAAATGGGAAGGGAAGAGGCTCTGGACTGATCTGATAAGATTCCTTGTCTTGCTAGGTAAACCAAAACGAGATTAGTCATCTTCGAACCAAAGTATCTATTTGCAATCCTCGTCAAAAAATTTGCTGTGACTAGTTTCTAGCTGTTTTTCTGAGACTAAATAATGGAGACTGTGTTACCGAGGCTGGAAAACCATGGAACATGCAGGAAAAATCAGCTAATGACTTCAGATAAAAACAAAGAAAATTAAGGATAATGTATGCTTGATTGCTGTTGCAAATGAACTTGTTCTTTGAACCAAGACTGGGTTCTCTTTGGCAGTCGTTTTGCTATAAAATTTTTAAGCCATGAGCTGAAAGGGGTCACAAAAGCCAAGCCTAAATATTATCTCTGTACTAAAGATGCTACTTTTAATTTTGTGTTTACTATTGCCTTTCTTAGGCGTATCTCCTTGTCAGATTCTTAGGCGGTAGTAAAGTACACACATTTCCTTATTTGAAAGTTCTTTTAAGAAATTACATTATTTGCAACTTTTTAGGAAGCATACGACACATTTGCTTTTGTAAGGTAGCACCGATAGGAGGGTTCAGCCGGGGCAGTGCCCCGAGGTCCGGGACCGAAGAGGGCCCATGCTCAAAATCAATGCTATTTTTTACGATAATGCAAAGTTCCAATTAGGCTTTTTCCGTAAGGGCCCCAAAATGTCTGAAATTAAATATTAAAGTGTTTGCAATTTATTCTGTAATTTTTCAGTTTAAAACATCTTTTCGACGACCTGAGCTCAGACTAGTGGGTTCGTTGAAATAACAAGGAATGATGGCTTACTGGATGACGCGGCTGTTCTGTGTATTGAAAATGATGTTGCTAAAAGTACTAACTTTAGTGATGTTATCGACGCTTCTGCCTCTGAAAATCTCGTAAAATGTTACCATGAAGGCTTTGAAAAATAATGGGTAGCAATTTGTCGTGAAGAGAAGAGGTCAAAAATTGATTAATTTGAATTGCCACGATACCAGTTTTTTGTCTAAATTTGTAACACCGCATTCATACCTCTTTTGTTTTGATAGAGAACGATCTAGAAAAGATAAACATTTGAACCATGCTACAAAGCAATGAGGGAAAAACAAGGCGTGGTTCTTAAAAAGTTTCGCCTTCTGGTTCTCGCCCAGGCATTCGCTTCGTGGCCCGTCCCGCCTAGCAGTGCCCCTGGGTTTTACTCTCGGGCTTCAAGCTTTGACTTTCGACTTTCGACTTTCGACTTTCGACTTTCGACTTTCGACTTTCGACTTTCGACTTTCGACTTTCGACTTTCGACTTTCGACTTTCGACTTTCGACTTTCGACTTTCGACTTTCGACTTTCGACTTTCGACTTTCGACTTTCGACTTTCGACTTTCGACTTTCGACTTTCGACTTTCGACTTTCGACTTTCGACTTTCGACTTTCGACTTTCGACTTTCGACTTTCGACTTTCGACTTTCGACTTTCGACTTTCGACTTTCGACTTTCGAGCGTTTTAGATACAGGTCGTCGTCATTTAAGATTGATTGTCGGCCAGGCATCGTTCTTATTTACCTTTGACGTACAACATGACGTACAACACGTACTCATTACTCGACCCACAACACCCACAACTCCATTGGTTATCGTTTTTATTTACCTATATATGATATGATAAGAAATTAAAAAGCCTCATTTAGAATTTCAGTTTTTGTCATATTTAAGAAGGCAGGGAGAGCCCTTTCTTCACCCCTCACAAAGTCTGAAACTTTTCTTTTAATTTTGAGCAGCCGAAATTGATGTCTTAATTGACAATTTTTCAGATCCTGCATTTAAGAAACCAACTGAACAATCGACGACTGCTTACGGCATGATTAGTAGCAATGCAGTTGATGGCGTGAACACAACATGTACCCATACAGCAGAAAATACTGCCAACGCCTGGTGGATGGTTGATTTGCAAAGTGATGTTCATGTCTTCAGTGTAACTATCACAAACAGAAACGACCAAACATACGGAGATTTTACATACAGGCTGGGAAATTTCGATATCCGGGTTGGCAACACACGTGCTTACGATGCCAACCCGCCTTGTATTTCGAATGCTGGTTTCCCATATAATGGCACAAAGAGGATTGAGTGCACACATTCTCTGCGCGGGAGATACATCTTTGTTAAGCAAAATCTTCTTAATGAGCCCTTAACAATTTGTGAGATTTCCGTAAATTGACCAGAAATCGACCATAGTTCATTGAAGACGTGATTACAAAGGTTCTCCATCGAGGACTTACAGTAATACCTTTTCCTTCATGGACATTCGCTATTCCTTATTTTCATTTTGTTTGCATTTTTAATATACTTAAGACTTACAAAGGCTCATTATTGCCTCCTTGGCATGTCGATTTCCTCAATCCAACTGAACTTGACATTAATGTTAATTTATCTCCCTGTCTTGGAGACTTGGTGGTGGCTCTAGACAAATTGGCAATTTTTATGGTAGTTTTCCGCCATTATCTGGGATACCAAAACATTAAGATCACACTTCAGCAAAAGAGTGAGGGGCCTACAGCCCAAAAACCCCCCTTGCTTCAGCGTGCCTGCGTTAATAATATATTAACTCTAGATTTTCTCTATTTGAATCAAATTAACTTTTTCAAAACAATTAAGAGTTGATTGAGATGATGTGAAGCTTTCATATCTTTGGCTGGGATCAAAACTCCACCATATTAGAATTTCATGATACCTCTCTGACCTACTTCAAAGTGGATCTCTGCTATTTGAATATGCTTAGCTTTAATTTGTTCGCAATTGAAAATTTTATTGAGCATCTTTCTGTAGTTTTAAAGTTCAAATGCACGTGTATCTATGCACATCTACATTAATAAAATCACAGGTTGTTGTTTTTATCTTTAAATACACATCTGCCGTTTGTTTGTGAAAGGCAGCAATGTTTTATGAATCAATGCAAGTATGTAAATGTATAATCAAATATGATATAGAATGTTGTTCCAGTGGCAGTGTCGAAATTGAAATGAACACATTAACTGAATAAAAAGGAAGTCCAATACTATTATGATAATTTTTAACTATACATTATGAAATTATTGATAATTTTGATTTGGATCTTAATAGCCAGTTAATCCATTCGTAATAAAAGGTAATTTGACAAAAGCTAGTAGTTATAACGTTGACACTTTTGTGTTGATTGTATTAGTAAATGTAAAATGTGTCCTTGCAGTCTTTTCTGCATTTCATTTTCTAATTCTTTTCTTGTAAGTTTATCTTAGCAATGAATTCGGAGATTTTAACTGCTTTGAAATTGATGCAAATGCACGCAACCAAGACACAACCGAATTTCAAATCTGAGGGGTTGCCTCTGTTGTTGCTTGTTTGATCGGATACACTTCATGATCATCATCATCACGTACCATCTTTTATCAGAAGGTTGGCTACCATGACCCTCCAACTATCCCAAAATCTGAGTTTTGGTTTGTTGTCATGGTCGTAGATACACTTCATGATCATCATCATCACGTACCATCTTCTATCAGAAGGTGGTCTACCATGACCCTCCAACTATCCCAAAATCTGAGTTTTGGTTTGTTGTTATGGTCATAGATACACTTCATGATCATCATCATCACGTACCATCTTCTATCAGAAGGTGGTCTACCGTGACCCTCAAACTATCCCAAAATCTGAGTTTTGGTTTGTTGTCATGGTCCTAGATACACTTCGTGATCATCATCATCACGTACCATCTTCTATCAGAAGGTTGGCTACCATGACCCTTCAACTATCACAAAATCTGAGTTTTGGTTTGTTGTCATGGTCCTAGATACACTTCATGATCATCATCATCACGTACCATCTTCTATCAGAAGGTGGTCTACCGTGACCCTCAAACTATCCCAAAATCTGAGTTTTGGTTTGTTGTTATGGTCATAGATACACTTCATGATCATCATCATCACGTACCATCTTCTATCAGAAGGTGGTCTACCGTGACCCTCAAACTATCCCAAAATCTGAGTTTTGGTTTGTTGTCATGGTCATAGATACACTTCATGATCATCATCATCACGTACCATCTCCTATCAGAAGGTGGTCTACCATGACCCTCAAACTATCCCAAAATCTGAGTTTTGGTTTGTTGTCATGGTCATAGATACACTTCATGATCATCATCATCACGTACCATCTTCTATCAGAGGGTGGTCTACCATGACCCTCCAACTATCCCAAAATTTGAGTTTTGGTTTGTTGTCATGGTCGTAGATACACTTCATGATCATCATCATCACGTACCATCTTCTATCAGAAGGTGGTCTACCGTGACCCTCCAACTATCCCAAAATCTGAGTTTTGGTTTGTTGTCATGGTCATAGATACACTTCATGATCATCATCATCACGTACCATCTCCTATCAGAAGGTGGTCTACCATGACCCTCAAACTATCCCAAAATCTGAGTTTTGGTTTGTTGTCATGGTCATAGATACACTTCATGATCATCATCATCACGTACCATCTTCTATCAGAGGGTGGTCTACCATGACCCTCCAACTATCCCAAAATCTGAGTTTTGGTTTGTTGTCATGGTCATAGATACACTTCATGATCATCATCATCACGTACCATCTTCTATCAGAAGGTGGTCTACCATGACCCTCCAACTATCCCAAAATCTAAGTTTTGGTTTGTTGTCATGGTCGTAGATACACTTCATGATCATCATTATCACGTACCATCTTCTATCAGAAGATGGTCTACCATGACCCTCCGACTATCCCAAAATCTGAGTTTTGGTTTGTTGTCATGGTCATAGATACACTTCATGATCATCATCATCACGTACCATCTTCTATCAGAAGGTGGTCTACCATGACCCTCCAACTATCCCAAAATCTAAGTTTTGGTTTGTTGTCATGGTCGTAGATACACTTCATGATCATCATTATCACGTACCATCTTCTATCAGAAGGTGGTCTACCATGACCCTCCGACTATCCCAAAATCTAAGTTTTGGTTTGTTGTCATGGTCGTAGATACACTTCATGATCATCATTATCACGTACCATCTTCTATCAGAAGGTGGTCTACCATGACCCTCCGACTATCCCAAAATCTGAGTTTTGGTTTGTTGTCATGGTCATAGATACACTTCATGATCATCATCATCACGTACCATCTCCTATCAGAAGGTGGTCTACCATGACCCTCAAACTATCCCAAAATCTGAGTTTTGGTTTGTTGTCATGGTCATAGATACACTTCATGATCATCATCATCACGTACCATCTTCTATCAGAGGGTGGTCTACCATGACCCTCCAACTATCCCAAAATCTGAGTTTTGGTTTGTTGTCATGGTCATAGATACACTTCATGATCATCATCATCACGTACCATCTTCTATCAGAAGGTGGTCTACCATGACCCTCCAACTATCCCAAAATCTAAGTTTTGGTTTGTTGTCATGGTCGTAGATACACTTCATGATCATCATTATCACGTACCATCTTCTATCAGAAGGTGGTCTACCATGACCCTCCGACTATCCCAAAATCTGAGTTTTGGTTTGTTGTCATGGTCATAGATACACTTCATGATCATCATCATCACGTACCATCTTCTATCAGAAGGTGGTCTACCATGACCCTCCAACTATCCCAAAATCTGAGTTTTGGTTTGTTGTCATGGTCGTAGATACACTTCGTGATCATCATCATCACGTACCATCTTCTATCAGAAGGTGGTCTACCATGACCCTCCAACTATCCCAAAATCTGAGTTTTGGTTTGTTGTCATGGTCGTAGATACACTTCATGATCATCATCATCACGTACCATCTTCTATCAGAAGGTGGTCTACCATGACCCTCCAACTATCCTAAAATCTGAGTTTTGGCTTGTTGTCATGGTCGTAGATACACTTCATGATCATCATCATCACGTACCATCTTCTATCAGAAGGTGGTCTACCATGACCCTCCAACTATCCCGAAATCTGAGTTTTGGTTTGTTGTCATGGTCATAGATACACTTCGTGATCATCATCATCACGTACCATCTTCTATCAGAAGGTGGTCTACCATGACAATCCAACTATCCCAAAATCTGAGTTTTGGTTTGTTGTCATGGTCATAGATACACTTCATGATCATCATCATCACGTACCATCTTCTATCAGAAGGTGGTCTACCATGACCCTCCAACTATCCCAAAATCTGAGTTTTGGTTTGTTGTCATGGTCATAGATACACTTCATGATCATCATCATCACGTACCATCTTCTATCAGAAGGTGGTCTACCATGACCCTCCAACTATCCCAAAATCTGAGTTTTGGTTTGTTGTCATGGTCGTAGATACACTTCGTGATCATCATCATCACGTACCATCTTCTATCAGAAGGTGATCTATCGTGACCCTCAAACTATCCCAAAATCTGAGTTTTGGTTTGTTGTTATGGTCATAGATACACTTCATGATCATCATTATCACGTACCATCTTCTATCAGAAGGTGGTCTACCATGACCCTCCAACTATCCCAAAATCTGAGTTTTGGTTTGTTGTCATGGTCGTAGATACACTTCGTGATCATCATCATCACGTACCATCTTCTATCAGAAGGTGGTCT
The DNA here is from genome assembly GCF_057945365.1 of Rhopilema esculentum. Classification (NCBI taxonomy): domain Eukaryota; kingdom Metazoa; phylum Cnidaria; class Scyphozoa; order Rhizostomeae; family Rhizostomatidae; genus Rhopilema; species Rhopilema esculentum. The sequence continues at coordinate 533,743 of NC_142831.1, forward strand.
ACCGTGACCCTCCAACTATCCCAAAATCTGAGTTTTGGTTTGTTGTCATGGTCGTAGATACACTTCGTGATCATCATCATCACGTACCATCTTCTATCAGAAGGTGGTCTACCGTGACCCTCCAACTATCCCAAAATCTGAGTTTTGGTTTGTTGTCATGGTCGTAGATACACTTCGTGATCATCATCATCACGTACCATCTTCTATCAGAAGGTGGTCTACCATGACCCTCCAACTATCCCAAAATCTGAGTTTTGGTTTGTTGTCATGGTCGTAGATACACTTCATGATCATCATCATCACGTACCATCTTCTATCAGAAGGTGGTCTACCATGAACTTCCAACTATCCCAAAATCTGAGTTTTGGTTTGTTGTAATGGTCATAGATACACTTCATGATCATCATCATCACGTACCATCTTCTATCAGAAGGTGGTCTACCATGACCCTCCAACTATCCCAAAATCTAAGTTTTGGTTTGTTGTCATGGTCGTAGATACACTTCGTGATCATCATCATCACGTACCATCTCCTATCAGAAGGTGGTCTACCATGACCCTCCAACTATCCCAAAATCTGAGTTTTGGTTTGTTGTCATGGTCATAGATACACTTCATGATCATCATCATCACGTACCATCCTCTATCAGAAGGTGGTCTACCATGACCCTCCAACTATCCCAAAATCTGAGTTTTGGTTTGTTGTCATGGTCATAGATACACTTCATGATCATCATCATCACGTACCATCTTCTATTAGAAGGTGGTCTACCATGACCCTCCAACTATCCCAAAATCTGAGTTTTGGTTTGTTGTCATGGTCGTAGATACACTTCGCGATCATCATCATCACGTACCATCTTCTATCAGAAGGTGGTCTACCGTGACCCTCAAACTATCCCAAAATCTGAGTTTTGGTTTGTTGTTATGGTCATAGATACACTTCATGATCATCATCATCACGTACCATCTTTTATCAGAAGGTGATCTACCGTGACCCTCAAACTATCCCAAAATCTGAGTTTTGGTTTGTTGTTATGGTCATAGATACACTTCATGATCATCATCATCACGTACCATCTTCTATCAGAAGGTGGTCTACCATGACCCTCAAACTATCCCAAAATCTGAGTTTTGGTTTATTGTCATGGTCGTAGATACACTTCGTGATCATCATCATCACGTACCATCTTCTATCAGAAGGTGGTCTACCATGACAATCCAACTATCCCAAAATCTGAGTTTTGGTTTGTTGTTATGGTCATAGATACACTTCATGATCATCATCATCACGTACCATCTTTTATCAGAAGGTGATCTACCGTGACCCTCAAACTATCCCAAAATCTGAGTTTTGGTTTGTTGTTATGGTCATAGATACACTTCATGATCATCATCATCACGTACCATCTTCTATCAGAAGGTGGTCTACCATGACCCTCCAACTATCCCAAAATCTGAGTTTTGTTTTGTTGTCATGGTCGTAGATACACTTCATGATCATCATCATCACGTACCATCTTCTATCAGAAGGTGGTCTACCATGACAATCCAACTATCCCAAAATCTGAGTTTTGGTTTGTTGTCATGGTCGTAGATACACTTCGTGATCATCATCATCACGTACCATCTTCTATCAGAAGGTGGTCTACCATGACCCTCCTAATATCCCAAAATCTGAGTTTTGGTTTGTTGTCATGGTCGTAGATACACTTCGTGATCATCATCATCACGTACCATCTTCTATCAGAAGGTGGTCTACCATGACCCTCAAACTATCCCAAAATCTGAGTTTTGGTTTGTTGTCATGGTCGTAGATACACTTCGCGATCATCATCATCACGTACCATCTTCTATCAGAAGGTGGTCTACCGTGACCCTCAAACTATCCCAAAATCTGAGTTTTGGTTTGTTGTTATGGTCATAGATACACTTCATGATCATCATCATCACGTACCATCTTTTATCAGAAGGTGATCTACCGTGACCCTCAAACTATCTCAAAATCTGAGTTTTGGTTTGTTGTTATGGTCATAGATACACTTCATGATCATCATTATCACGTACCATCTTCTATCAGAAGGTGGTCTACCATGACCCTCCAACTATCCCAAAATTTGAGTTTTGGTTTGTTGTCATGGTCGTAGATACACTTCGTGATCATCATCATCACGTACCATCTTCTATCAGAAGGTGGTCTACCGTGACCCTCCAACTATCCCAAAATCTGAGTTTTCGTTTGTTGTCATGGTCGTAGATACACTTCGTGATCATCATCATCACGTACCATCTTCTATCAGAAGGTGGTCTACCGTGACCCTCCAACTATCCCAAAATCTGAGTTTTGGTTTGTTGTCATGGTCGTAGATACACTTCGTGATCATCATCATCACGTACCATCTTCTATCAGAAGGTGGTCTACCATGACCCTCCAACTATCCCAAAATCTGAGTTTTGGTTTGTTGTCATGGTCGTAGATACACTTCATGATCATCATCATCACGTACCATCTTCTATCAGAAGGTGGTCTACCATGACCTTCCAACTATCCCAAAATCTGAGTTTTGGTTTGTTGTAATGGTCATAGATACACTTCATGATCATCATCATCACGTACCATCTTCTATCAGAAGGTGGTCTACCATGACCCTCCAACTATCCCAAAATCTAAGTTTTGGTTTGTTGTCATGGTCGTAGATACACTTCGTGATCATCATCATCACGTACCATCTCCTATCAGAAGGTGGTCTACCATGACCCTCCAACTATCCCAAAATCTGAGTTTTGGTTTGTTGTCATGGTCATAGATACACTTCATGATCATCATCATCACGTACCATCCTCTATCAGAAGGTGGTCTACCATGACCCTCCAACTATCCCAAAATCTGAGTTTTGGTTTGTTGTCATGGTCATAGATACACTTCATGATCATCATCATCACGTACCATCTTCTATCAGAAGGTGGTCTACCATGACCCTCCAACTATCCCAAAATCTGAGTTTTGGTTTGTTGTCATGGTCATAGATACACTTCATGATCATCATCATCACGTACCATCTTCTATCAGAAGGTGGTCTACCATGACCCTCCAACTATCCCAAAATCTAAGTTTTGGTTTGTTGTCATGGTCGTAGATACACTTCATGATCATCATTATCACGTACCATCTTCTATCAGAAGATGGTCTACCATGACCCTCCGACTATCCCAAAATCTGAGTTTTGGTTTGTTGTCATGGTCATAGATACACTTCATGATCATCATCATCACGTACCATCTTCTATCAGAAGGTGGTCTACCATGACCCTCCAACTATCCCAAAATCTAAGTTTTGGTTTGTTGTCATGGTCGTAGATACACTTCATGATCATCATTATCACGTACCATCTTCTATCAGAAGGTGGTCTACCATGACCCTCCAACTATCCCAAAATCTGAGTTTTGGTTTGTTGTCATGGTCATAGATACACTTCATGATCATCATCATCACGTACCATCTTCTATCAGAAGGTGGTCTACCATGACCCTCCAACTATCCCAAAATCTGAGTTTTGGTTTGTTGTCATGGTTATAGATACACTTCATGATCATCATCATCACGTACCATCTTCTATCAGAAGGTGGTCTACCATGACCCTCCAACTATCCCAAAATCTGAGTTTTGGTTTGTTGTCATGGTCGTAGATACACTTCGTGATCATCATCATCACGTACCATCTTCTATCAGAAGGTGGTCTACCATGACCCTCAAACTATCCCAAAATCTGAGTTTTGGTTTGTTGTCATGGTTATAGATACACTTCATGATCATCATCATCACTTACCATCTTCTATCAGAAGGTGGTCTACCATGACCCTCCAACGATCCCAAAATCTGAGTTTTGGTTTGTTGTCATGGTCGTAGATACACTTCATGATCATCATCATCACGTACCATCTTCTACCAGAAGGTGGTCTACCATGACCCTCCAACTATCCCAAAATCTGAGTTTTGGTTTGTTGTCATGGTCATAGATACACTTCATGATCATCATCATCACGTACCATCTTCTATCAGAAGGTGGTCTACCATGACCCTCCAACTATCCCAAAATCTGAGTTTTGGTTTGTTGTCATGGTCATAGATACACTTCATGATCATCATCATCACGTACCATCTTCTATCAGAAGGTGGTCTACCATGACCCTCCAACTATCCCAAAATCTAAGTTTTGGTTTGTTGTCATGGTCGTAGATACACTTCATGATCATCATTATCACGTACCATCTTCTATCAGAAGGTGGTCTACCATGACCCTCCAACTATCCCAAAATCTAAGTTTTGGTTTGTTGTCATGGTCATAGATACACTTCATGATCATCATCATCACGTACCATCTTCTATCAGAAGGTGGTCTACCATGACCCTCCAACTATCCCAAAATCTGAGTTTTGGTTTGTTGTCATGGTCATAGATACACTTCGTGATCATCATCATCACGTACCATCTCCTATCAGAAGGTGGTCTACCATGACCCTCCAACTATCCCAAAATCTGAGTTTTGGTTTGTTGTCATGGTCATAGATACACTTCATGATCATCATCATCACGTACCATCTTCTATCAAAAGGATGGCTACCATGACCCTCCAACTATCCCAAAATCTAAGTTTTGGCTTGTTGTCATGGTCGTAGATACACTTCATGATCATCATCATCACGTAGCATCTTCTATCAGAAGGTGGTCTACCATGACCCTCCAACTATCCCAAAATCTGAGTTTTGGTTTGTTGTCATGGTCATAGATACACTTTATGATCATCATCATCACGTACCATCTTCTATCAGAAGGTGGTCTACCATGACCCTCCAACTATCCCAAAATCTGATATGCTTGAAACAAGTGTCACTAAAGAAATGACCATTGCTTTGCTATAACAAGGTAAAGCTCTCGCTGGTCAACCAAAATCTGATATTATAATCACAGTTGTCGTTAATAGCATTAAGCTTGAAGCTCGGAATATAAAATTATAACCTTCCTGTCCTGCACCCATAAAGGCATATTAACTACACTCTTTAGTTTTCTATAGAAAGTGGGGAGATGTGGCTGATGTGAGACAGTTGATGTAAGGTCCCTTCAGCAGTTGGCATAGACCATCGTTTTTCAGAGATTTTGACTCTAGCATGACTACGCACGCTATATTGACTACGCACGTAGCTATGTTAAAAATGATGCTGAAATATCGTGACGACAATTAGTTGCGTCAGTACTGCTTTATTGATATTCAAAAAGATGAAGGAAGGCTACTACCCTATCAAGGCTGAAAAAATTCTCTTACTTTTTTGATTTATAAATGTGCTTTTTAAATAAAAAAGATATGTATTATGCAAGTCGGAATTAATTTGTTGCAAATACTTAAAATAGATTTAATTCTGAGAATGGTCCATACGATTTGTTAGAATTACATCGATTTGTAGTCGGATACAGTTGGAATTGTATGTTCCATTATAAGGTTATTGGGTTCAATAAAAAAAATATTCTTGAAATGCTATTTATGACCATTCTATTTCAAATCTATTGCTTGATAATAGGTTACGGTTTGTTTAAAGATTTCTTGAAAAAAAAATTCCGATTTTGTTTGCATCCAAAACATTTTCATAAAAAGATAAGTAAAATGAGCGTTTTAGTTAGGCAAAGAAAACGTTACGATCGAAATAAAATGTTAGAAATGATCATCTTCTTCAGAGTTCAGAAAACATTACGATTCAACTGAAATCATAGAAATGGTCTTCTTCATAGCTCACTAAACATCACCATTGAAGTAAAATCCTAGCAATGGTCTTCTTTAAAGTCCAGAAAACATTACGATTCAACTGAAATCATAGAAATGGTCTTCTTAAGAGTTCACTAAACATTATGATTCAAGTAAAATCATAGAAATGGTCTTCTTCAGAGTTCAGAAATCATTACGATTCAACTGAAATCATAGAAATGGTCTTCTTCATAGTTCACTAAACATCACCATTGAAGTAAAATCCTAGCAATGGTCTTCTTTAAAGTCCAGAAATCATTACGATTCAACTGAAATCATAGAAATGGTCTTCTTCATAGTTCACTAAACATCACCATTGAAGTAAAATCCTAGCAATGGTCTTCTTTAAAGTCCAGAAAACATTACGATTCAACTGAAATCATAGAAATGGTCTTCTTAAGAGTTCACTAAACATCACCATTGAAGTAAAATCCTAGCAATGGTCTTCTTCAGAGTTCAGAAATCATTACGATTCAACTGAAATCATAGAAATGGTCTTCTTCATAGTTCACTAAACATCACCATTGAAGTAAAATCCTAGCAATGGTCTTCTTTAAAGTCCAGAAATCATTACGATTCAACTGAAATCATAGAAATGGTCTTCTTCATAGTTCACTAAACATCACCATTGAAGTAAAATCCTAGAAATGGTCTTCTTTAAAGTCCAGAAAACATTACGATTCAACTGAAATCATAGAAATGGTCTTCTTAAGAGTTCACTAAACATTATGATTCAAGTAAAATCATAGAAATGGTCTTCTTCATAGTTCACTAAACATTATGATTCAACTGAAATCATAGAAATGGTCTTCTTCGTAGTTCACTAAACATCACCATTGAAGTAAAATCCTAGCAATGGTCTTCTTTAAAGTCCAGAAAACATTACGATTCAACTAAAATCATAGAAAAGTTCTTCTTCATAGTCCAGAAAACATTGCAATTCAAATAAAATCATGGAAATGGTCTTCTTTAGAGTCAAGAAAACAATATGATTCAAGTAAAATCATAGAAATATTCTTCTTCAGAGTCCAGAAAACATTACGATTCAAGTAAAATCATAGAAATATTCTTCTTCAGAGTCCAGAAAACGTTACAATTCAAGTAAAATCATAAAAATTGTCCTCTTCAGAGTTCAGAAAACATTACGATTCAAGTAAAATCATAGAAATATTCTTCTTCAGAGTTCAGAAAACATTACAATTCAAGTAAAATCATAGAAATATTCTTCTTCAGAGTCCAGAAAACATTACGATTCAAGTAAAATCATAGAAATATTCTTCTTCAGAGTCCAGAAAACGTTACAATTCAAGTAAAATCATAGAAATTGTCCTCTTCAGAGTTCAGAAAACATTACGATTCAAGTAAAATCATAGAAATATTCTTCTTCAGAGATCAGAAAACATTACGATTCAAGTAAAATCATAGAAATATTCTTCTTCAGAGTCCAGAAAACATTACAATTCAAATAAAATCATAGAAATATTCTTCTTCAGAGTCCAGAAAACATTACAATTCAAGTAAAATCATAGAAATATTCTTCTTCAGAGATCAGAAAACATTACGATTCAAGTAAAATCATAGAAATATTCTTCTTCAGAGTCCAGAAAACATTACAATTCAAGTAAAATCATAGAAATATTCTTCTTCAGAGTCCAGAAAACATTACAATTCAAGTAAAATCATAGAAATATTCTTTTTCAGAGTCCAGAAAACATTACAATTCAAGTAAAATCATAGAAATATTCTTCTTCAGAGTTCAGAAAACATTACAATTCAAGTAAAATCCTAGAAATATTCTTCTTCAGAGATCAGAAAACATTACGATTCAAGTAAAATCATAGAAATATTCTTCTTCAGAGTCCAGAAGACATTACAATTCAAGTAAAATCATAGAAACATTCTTCTTCAGAGTTCAGAAAACATTACAATTCAAGTAAAATCATAGAAATATTCTTCTTCAGACTTCAGAAAACATTACAATTCAAGTAAAATCATAGAAATATTCTTCTTCAGAGACCAGAAAACATTACAATTCAAGTAAAATCATAGAAATATTCTTCTTCAGAGTTCAGAAAACATTACAATTCAAGTAAAATCATAGAAATATTCTTCTTCAGAGATCAGAAAACATTACGATTCAAGTAAAATCATAGAAATATTCTTCTTCAGAGTCCAGAAAACATTACAATTCAAGTAAAATCATAGAAATATTCTTCTTCAGAGTTCAGAAGACATTACAATTCAAGTAAAATCATAGAAATATCCTTCTTCAGAGATCAGAAAACATTACGATTCAAGTAAAATCATAGAAATATTCTTCTTCAGAGTCCAGAAAACATTACAATTCAAGTAAAATCATAGAAATATTCTTCTTCAGAGTTCAGAAAACATTACAATTCAAGTAAAATCATAGAAATATTCTTCTTCAGAGTCCAGAAAACATTACGATTCAAGTAAAACCATAGAAATATTCTTCTTCAGAGATCAGAAAACATTACGATTCAAGTAAAATCATAGAAATATTCTTCTTCAGAGTCCAGAAAACATTACGATTCAAGTAAAATCATAGAAATATTCTTCTTCAGAGTTCAGAAAACATTACAATTCAAGTAAAATCATAGAAATATTCTTCTTCAGAGTCCAGAAAACATTACGATTCAAGTGAAATCATAGAAATATTCTTCTTCAGAGTTCAGAAAACATTACAATTCAAGTAAAATCATAGAAATAATCTTCTTCAGAGTCCAGAAAACATTACGATTCAAGTGAAATCATAGAAATATTCTTCTTCAGTCTCCAGAAAACATTACGATTCGAGTAAAATCAAAGAAATATTCTTCTTCAGAGTTCAGAAAACATTACAATTCAAGTAAAATCATAGAAATATTCTTCTTCAGAGTCAAGAAAACATTACAATTCAAGTAAAATCATAGAAATATTCTTCTTCAGAGTTCAGAAAACATTTCGATTCAAGTAAAATCATAGAAATATTCTTCTTCAGAGTTCAGAAAACATTACGATTCAAGTAAAATCATAGAAATATTCTTCTTCAGAGTCCAGAAAACATTACGATTCGAGTAAAATCATAGAAATATTCTTCTTCAGAGTTCAGAAAACATTACAATTCAAGTAAAATCATAGAAATATTCTTCTTCAGAGTCCAGAAAACATTACGATTCAAGTAAAATCATAGAAATATTCTTCTTCAGAGTCCAGAAAACGTTACAATTCAAGTAAAATCATAGAAATTGTCCTCTTCAGAGTTCAGAAAACATTACGATTCAAGTAAAATCATAGAAATATTCTTCTTCAGAGTTCAGAAAACATTACGATTCAAGTAAAATCATAGAAATATTCTTCTTCAGAGTTCAGAAAACATTGCAGTTCAAGTAAAATCATAGAAATGGTCTTCTTCAGAGTTCAGAAAACATTGCAATTCAAGTAAAATCATAGAAATGGTCTTCTTCAGAGTTCAGAAAACATTACGATTCAAGTAAAATCATAGAAATGGTATTCTTCAGAGAGTTCAGAAAACATTGCAATTCAAGTAAAATCATAGAAATGGTATTCTTCAGAGTTCAGAAAACATTGCAATTAAAGTAAAATCATAGAAATATTTTTCTTCAGAGTTCAGAAAACATTACGATTCAAGTAAAATCATAGAAATATTCTTCTTCAGAGTTCAGAAAACGTTACAATTCAAGTAAAATCATAGAAATATTCTACTTCAAAGTTCAGAAAACATTGCAATTCAAGTAAAATCATAGAAATATTCTTCTTCAAAGTTCAGAAAACATTGCAATTCAAGTAAAATCATAGAAATGGTCTTCTTCAGAGTTCAGAAAACATTACGATTCAACTAAAATCATAGAAATATTCTTCTTCAGAGTTCAGAAAACATTGCAGTTCAAGTAAAATCATAGAAATGGTCTTCTTCAGAGTTCAGAAAACATTGCAATTCAAGTAAAATCATAGAAATATTTTTCTTCAAAGTTCAGAAAACATTGCAATTCAAGTAAAATCATAGAAATATTCTTCTTCAGAGTTCAGAAAACGTTACAATTCAAGTAAAATCATAGAAATATTCTTCTTCAGAGTTCAGAAAACATTGCAATTCAAGTAAAATCATAGAAATATTCTTCTTCAAAGTTCAGAAAACATTGCAATTCAAGTAAAATCATAGAAATGGTCTTCTTCAGAGTTCAGAAAACATTGCAATTCAAGTAAAATCATAGAAATATTCTTCTTCAAAGTTCAGAAAACATTGCAATTCAAGTAAAATCATAGAAATATTCTTCTTCAGAGTTCAGAAAACGTTACAATTCAAGTAAAATCATAGAAATATTCTTCTTCAGAGTTCAGAAAACATTGCAATTCAAGTAAAATCATAGAAATATTCTTCTTCAAAGTTCAGAAAACATTGCAATTCAAGTAAAATCATAGAAATGGTCTTCTTCAGAGTTCAGAAAACATTACGATTCAACTAAAATCATAGAAATATTCTTCTTCAGAGTTCAGAAAACATTGCAGTTCAAGTAAAATCATAGAAATGGTCTTCTTCAGAGTTCAGAAAACATTACGATTCAACTAAAATCATAGAAATATTCTTCTTCAGAGTTCAGAAAACATTGCAGTTCAAGTAAAATCATAGAAATGGTCTTCTTCAGAGTTCAGAAAACATTGCAATTCAAGTAAAATCATAGAAATATTCTTCTTCAGAGTTCAGAAAACATTGCAATTCAAGTAAAATCATAGAAATATTCTTCTTCAGAGTCCAGAAAACATTACAATTCAAGTAAAATCATAGAAATGGTCTTCTTCAGAGTTCAGAAAACATTACGATTCAAGTAAAATTATGTTAATATTCTTCTTCAAAGTTCAGAAAACATTGCAATTCAAGTAAAATCATAGAAATGGTCTTCTTCAGAGTTCAGAAAACATTACGATTCAAGTAAAATCATAGAAATATTCTTCTTCAGAGTTCAGAAACATTGCAATTCAAGTAAAATCATAGAAATGGTCTTCTTCAGAGTTCAGAAAACATTACGATTCAACTAAAATCATAGAAATATTCTTCTTCAGAGTTCAGAAAACATTGCAGTTCAAGTAAAATCATAGAAATGGTCTTCTTCAGAGTTCAGAAAACATTACGATTCAAGTAAATCATAGAAATATTCTTCTTCAGAGTTCAGAAAACATTGCAGTTCAAGTAAAATCATAGAAATGGTCTTCTTCAGAGTTCAGAAAACATTGCAATTCAAGTAAAATCATAGAAATTGTCCTCTTCAGAGTTCACAAAACATTACGATTCAAGTAAATCATAGAAATATTCTTCTTCAGAGTTCAGAAAACATTGCAATTCAAGTAAAATCATAGAAATGGTCTTCTTAAGAGTTCAGAAAACATTACGATTCAAGTAAAATCATAGAAATGGTCTTCTTAAGAGTTCAGAAAACATTACAACTCAAGTAAAATCATAGAAATGGTCTTCTTAAGAGTTCAGAAAACATTACGATTCAAGTAAAATCATAGAAATGGTCTTCTTAAGAGTTCAGAAAACATTACAACTCAAGTAAAATCATAGAAATGGTCTTCTTAAGAGTTCAGAAAACATTGCAATTCAAGTAAAATCATAGAAATGGTATTTTTCAGAGTTCAGAAAACATTGCAATTCAAGTATAATCATAGAAATATTCTTCTTCAGAGTTCAGAAAACATTACTATTCGAGTAAAATCGTAGAAATAGTCTTCTTCAGAGATCAGAAAACATTACTATTCGAGTAAAATCGTAGAAATAGTCTTCTTCAGAGATCAGAAAACATTACGATTCAACTAAAATCATAGAAATGATCTATTTCAGAGTCCAGAAGACAGTGAGAAAGCTAAATCATAATTTTTTTCAATCATTGATCCATCAATTTTTCAATGTGTGTTTTCAATCCTCGATCCTTGATACTTTATACTTAATACTTAATACTTTATACTTTATACTTGTTTTACTTGATACTTGATACTTGAGACCTAAGTCCATTTTAAAATATTTTGGAATCCAACCCTCGTTTCTACCCAAGTGAAAATTTTGCCTAGCTTCCATTTTGTGCCTTTGAATCCTAGTCAGTTTAGTGGCTTTTTAATCGAAAAAACTTTAAAAGGTCGATAAGCAAGATTGATTTGCCTTTGTGTGCAAAAATTTCAAACAAACGTTATTGTATTTCTGGAACCAAAATGTTTTTTCAAATTAAATTTTATTGAATTTTTTAACTTCCCTGCAGGTAGATAAGACTAGATAACAATCCATGATTAAGTTTATGGTATCTTGGCTATTCTATGCATTGAAGATGTTGAATCAGAAATGAATCACCAGACCATTGTATCTCTTTAAATACCTGTTGGTTTGCCTTATGCAGCAAAAACATAACAGTTTAAGATATATCAACATTTCATGCCAACATCATGCAGTCAGGTACAAACTTGTCTTCCGTACCGTACACAAATTGAGCTTATCTCACATACATTAATTCGTACTGGCCCAACTACTGCGAATTATTCATGATGCAAATTTGCTCCGCCAACTTGTTGCTGATGGTGATTTCTGTAACAGTAAAAGGAGAAATACTTCGTTTACCATGCAAAACGTTTGCAAACTTTTCTGTTGTGCTTCATGGTCACTCACTCAATGCTACATATCGCACTTTGGAAAATTTGGACGAAAAGATGTGTAAGACTGAATGTATCATAGAAGGTCAATGCAAGTCTATAAACATAAACAAGGATATGGGGATTTGCCAGTTGAATGACAAGTCGGCACAAAGTCCCAATGATCGTGTCAAAACTGATGCAAAAAGCGGTTGGACATACTTTTCTACTCGATACGATGAAAAGCATGTAAGCTTGTTTTTTGCTCCCTTTTATTGCCTCACTAGAATTGATCTAAGTCAAATGCACCTGATTGGTTTTGCTGTGAAACAGACGATACTCATAACCTTTGTTGTTATACATAAACTTTATAAGAAATATTATCCAATGAATAAAATTGGGCTTGTGGCCAAGCCACCCCAAAACCAGCATTTTATGTGGAAGGGGTTCTTAAGGGACAGCAAAAATGTAGTTTACGGTGTGGCAAATTATTGACCCGTTGAGATCGTCTATTAAGAAGTGTTTCTAATGCTATTCAATTATTGAGGTCGAAATGCATCTTTGCAAATGATATGAATCCCTAAATATTAACAGTATTTTAATTCACATTCTTGGGCCACCTGGTGGAGAATCGAAAGTCGGCTTCAATGCACTGAATACACTGAAATGAGAATCGACAAGCTACTAACGTCCTTTGCGTTGGATACATTGCCTAGTTGTAGGCATGGTATTTCAATTTCAATTGAATAGTTAATAATTGAAAGGTTGATGGGTATTCACTTTATTGTTTCGGGGTGTGGGCAAAGGGCATGCATGAGTGGAAGATCGCTTATGGTCGATGTCGGATTTCGTGCAGAAAGGAAAATATGCGGTCTTTGGTTGAATATAAGTACTGAAAAAGTAGTTTGCAAGCAATCTTTTTTGCTTCTTTGTTTAATGAGAATTGAAATCCTTTCTACAGTGTATGATCCTTCTATCATTATTTTCAACTTTTGTTATGTACTTCTACTATTAGAAGAAACAAGTCAGAAAAACTTTCAAGTGAAAAGAACCAAATAAATTTACGTTGCTAGACTCTTTCAACAAACTTAAGCCAAAACTATCACATTTTTTTTGCAGACAGTGGCGTAGATAGAAAAAAATCAATGCAGGGACTAGAAATATAGATTTCCACCAAAAAATCTTATAAGCATATTTATTTTCCGTACATTTTAACCATTTCAATAAGATCAGCAGTTTTCCAATAAATAGCAGTTTTGCTTCACAGGGGGGTTTCCCGCCCCCTCTGCCCCCTCTGCCCCCTTTGCTCTCTTTGCCCCCTCTGTCCCCTTTGCCCCCTTTTCCCCCTTTGCCCCCTTTGCCCCCCTCTGCCCCCTTTGCCCCCGCTGCTTCTCTATCTACGCCATTGGATGCAGGCCCACTTATCGTTCCAATTTTCTAACGAGCTTGATATACTTCCAAAAGCAAGGCCGTACACAGAATGTTTTCACCACATAAGCAGTTTTAGAATCTTTCTTTTGAATACATATCGGCTTTATCTTGTTAAATTCTCTGTGAAAACCAAAATTAATTTATTTGTAGAAGAGAAACTCTTTTAGAGCAACTAATGAATAGAAATACTTTGACTTCGAAAAGACATCATTTTGAAAAACCCTCGAGTTTTTGCAATGAAGATAAATAAGTACCGCACTTTCTTGAATAGAAGCGGCCCTCGAATGGATGCTAGAGCACATGTTGTGTAGTGGGACCTTTATTAATCGAAGAAGTGTGATAAAGAGAAAAGAAACTAGCTTACTTTTCAGCTTTATCGTTAGCAGAAAAGTTCTTAACTAACTCATGCTTAGTGCTACATCATAAATTGCATAATTAAGTGTGTCATAATTTACATGATCACGAATTTGATTGCAGAAATGATTTTCTTGTAACACCAGGTGAGCCAATGTATTGCACCACTTCGAAGAATGGCGACAGTGTTGTAAACAACATGACCCTCGACATAAACACCCCCCCCCCCCCCAGTAACGACCCCGCTGAAACTCTTCCCCGCCGAGGTAGCATGATGACCCGCCAAGAAAATTTGTTTCCCCGTCAGATTTGATTTTCAAAACATTACCCGCCAAGTTTCGGTTGTTTTCCGCGCTGAAAAGTTCTTTCCTTTCTGAAAATATTATTATGCTCAATCCGAGAACAAGAGTTCTTGTAAATATCCTATTTATTAGTGGGCGAGGACGGCGGCCTAACCTGCTCTATCCGTGATGCGCTAAATATACTGTGATGTAAATGGGACTAAATGTAAATGATGCTCCTTTTGCACCCTGGTGTTAAGAACCGAAGTATACCCTTCAGTTTTGGATGGCACGTTGATAAGCCACACGTGGTACTATGTAAATTTTGCCATTGAATGACAATGGTTACACAAATTTTGTTGATACCCCCGCTTCATTAAGTACTCTGCTGCAACATCGGAAGATAAATCCTAGCCCATTGAGCCTCAAATATTGCCTTTAACTAAAATGTTATTTTATAGCGTAAGACATTCACTGCAACTATGGCACCTGATTAACGTTCACAGTTCCAGGTAGTACCTTCACAAGTATTTGATTGTTTCGAAAATGGAGCTATGGATATTCTTAATTAAATGGGCAAAATATTTTGAACGTATAGAAGACCAATTAACAACATCGCTGTGGACGTATTGGACTATCATCATTTCAGAACATCAAATAAAGTAAGAGGGCAACGTCGGGGGAACCTCATGTAAATCTGACATATTTTGGAAATAATCATTGTGCGTTCAATATGTCTTATCAAGAAGTCATGACTTTTTATCGTTAGACTGTTGAATGAGCATCAGACCAAATAGAACATGTTTCTTTCACTTTCGAGAAGTTGGGGGCTTAGCAGGTACATCATGTTCTATCTTAATTTTCCCCGCCGAAATTTTGCTCTTCTCTGCCATGATTTAAGTTATTCCAGCCGAAAATTTATGATTTGGGAATTTTCCCCCACAATATTTTCAATGCCCAGCGAGGTCGTTACTTGGGGATATACTTAAATAACTTTTGTGAAATCCTTAGGCGTCATTCCATGATTAAAACTCAATCGAACAAAACTTCAAACTTTGGCAAAATTTCTTATTTTGACTTTGAGTAGAATATCTTCCAAAATATTGCAAAAAGTAGATTTTTTATTGCAAAGTCCAAAACTTTTTTTGCAGCAGATCATTTTCAAACGTCAAATAATGAATTTAAAAAAGCTTTGGCAAGATCATAATTCGGTGTCTGAGACCTCAGATGATCATTATTGCCTGGCCTTGAACTTGTGACACTTTTGCAGCCGTTTTTTCACTTTATAACAGGCTATGCTCGGAACGTCGCTATTCATTCAATCCATTTTTTTCCTGGTACAATTTACTTACATTCATAGTTATTATAGCATTGCATTGTACCGCACGCAATCTGGTATATTTATGGAATCTGTATGGTTTTTTAATTGAAGATGAAATTGCAATTATGCTCAAAAACGGAAAAGAGGAGTCTTGAAAAACAGATGAAAATGGAAGTTAATAGGTCAAAATACAAGAAATGGATGAATTTTTCCTTTATAAATGTTTGGATGCATAAAAGGAAAACAAACCTCACTACAGAAAATTAACCCCACCACAACTCAGATATCTGAGATAAGTCAGGGTTGTCAGAAAGGATTCACAAAATAGAGACTTCCACTTATGAATTATGTTGTTATGTTGTGTTGTGTTGTGTTGTGTTGTGTTGTGTTGTGTTGTGTTGTGTTATGTTGTGTTGTGTTGTGTTGTGTTGTGTTATGTTGTGTTGTGTTGTGTTGTGTTGTGTTGTGTTGTGTTGTGTTGTGTTGTGTTGTGTTATGTTATGTTGTGTTATGTTATGTTATGTTATGTTATGTTATGTTATGTTATGTTATGTTATGTTATGTTATGTTATGTTATGTTATGTTATGTTATGTTATGTTATGTTATGTTATGTTATGTTTTGTTATGTTATGTTATGTTATGTTATGTTATGTTATGTTATGTTATGTTATGTTATGTTATGTTATGTTATGTTATGTTATGTTATGTTATGTTATGTTATGTTATGTTATGTTATGTTATGTTATGTTATGTTATGTTATGTTATGTTATGTTATGTTATGTTATGTTATGTTATGTTATGTTATGTTATGTTATGTTATGTTATGTTATGTTATGTTATGTTATGTTATGTTATGTTATGTTATGTTATGTTATGTTATGTTATGTTATGTTATGTTATGTTATGTTATGTTATGTTATGTTATGTTATGTTATGTTATGTTATGTTATGTTATGTTATGTTATGTTATGTTATGTTATGTTATGTTATGTTATGTTATTAACTCTATTTTTAGGACCATTTTTTACGATGCATTGTCCGTTTTCAATGAGAAAGATGCCCACAAAAATGTTTTGTGAAATGTTTTGCGTGTGTAGAGTTTAAGAAAAGGGCCTGAAGAATCAGAAAATCAGGACAATCATGGAAAATCACTATGCAAAAAAATGTGAGAAAGCAATTTCCATTTGATAGATCTGTGGACATGAAGCAGCAAAATAATAAGTTCGGCATTCGTTACCACAAAAGGCCAAAGATTACCGATGTTTTCATAGGTTTCCTGAGATTGGGAAAAAATTTGTCTCTAAGATGAACACTATAGCATAGTCTATGGCAGATGAAAAAATTTCCGAGGAGTCCTGTAATAGATATTACTTGTGGCCAAATAAAAGTCCCCTTTTGAAATTGCCCGCGTAGTTATGATGCCAAAAAAGAGGCCCTGTTTAGAAATCCGTGATACTTTGGAGTCTGAAATATAAATAAAGATTTTTTCTATTAATAAGTTGCTTTTGCCCGTAAATATCTTTCAAAATATTTTTCGACCATCTCTATTGTGACCATCTCTGAAATTAATTTTCGTTACAGAAAAGAAGGCCATGGCCCCTGAACCCCTAGTTTTACTGGTTCTGTAAGAAGTGCGTATGGGGCAATTGCCCCCTTCCCCTCGCTTTTCCTCTTGTGTGCAGCCTTGGCTAAAACGTAGGTTCTAAGATAAAACGTCAATCGCATTTCAGATTGGTGAGCTTTGTAGAGCAACTGATCCTTGCAGAACAGGAGAGCAATGCTTCGACACATGCACGTGCCCTGGATATCAATGCATTGGTAAATACCTTCGATATATTTTATTTGCAGCACATTCAGGGATATTTCTGGTCTCAGCAGTTATCTAAATGTGCCTCTAAAGGAAAACTGTACCATTATCATAATCAGACCAAACAATGCTCCTTCGCTAAGTTTATTTTCACCGCCCACTACATACAGATAAAATAATTAACAGATAAACAGATAAAAAACAGATAAAATAAATCGATGAAAAGAACAGCCATGTTCTTATAACTAGAATACTTGTTAATCTCGCATAATTCCAATATGTAAAATATCGAATTTTAATTCCCTCTACAACAAAATATGACATATCGAATTATCTGTATCCCATTTGGTAAGAAATATAAAGTTATATTTAAAGCTCGAATGAATTTTATTTACAGATAATGATGAGTGCCGCACGGGAGCTCATAGTTGTCATCCAAAGGCCAATTGCATCAATACTGTTGGCTCATTTTCATGTAAATGTAACGCAGGATTTTCTGGAGATGGAACAGTGTGCACAGGTAATGATTACAAGGCTTCTAACAGCATACTGGCTTTTAAACACACCTATGAAAGAGCTTTAGAAAAGGAAACAGATCCTTGAGAAATAAAAAACCGTTACCTGTATGGAGACTTACTGGCACTTCAAGAAAAATTGTTTTATTTATGAATATTTATAATAGCACTTCCAAACCATTTGATGCAGAGAATTCTGAGTTCAAAGAAACAAAATGACAGTTGAAATGCTTAGCTTTATCTCAATGCAATCCAAGTCTTGCTTACATCAATTGCATTTCAAATTGAATTCAAATTTAAAAGGCTTCAGCTCAAATTCTAGAAATATTTCCAATCAATAACGAAGATGTTCCCATTGGCATGTATATTCACTTGTACTGCAATAACCATTTGAACAAATCATTTTGTGCCGTCTTTTTATTTCTGTATCAAGATATTGATGAGTGCAGCACGGGAGGTCATGGTTGTCATCCTAATGCTATTTGTACCAATAATTTTGGCTCATTTTCATGTCAATGTAACGCAGGATTTTCTGGAGATGGAACAGTGTGCACAGGTAATGATTACAAGGCTTCTAACAGCATACTGGCTTTTAAACACATTTTTCAAAGAGCTTTAGAAAAGGAAACAGATCCTTGAGAAATAAAAAACCGTTACCTGTATGGAGACTTACTGGCACTTCAAGAAAAATTGTTTTATTTATGAATATTTATAATAGCACTTCCAAACCATTTGATACAGAGAATTCTGAGTTCAAAGAAACAAAATGACAGTTAAAATGCTTAGCTTTATGTCAATGCAATGCAAGTCTTGCTTACATCAATTGCATTTCAAATTGAATTCAAATTTAAAAGGCCTCAGCTCAAATTCTAGAAATATTTCCAATCAATAACGAAGATGTTCCCATTGGCATGTATATTCACTTGTACTGCAATAGCCATTTGAACAAATCATTTTGTGTCGTCTTTTTATTTCTGTATCAAGATATCGATGAGTGCAGCACGGGAAGTCATGGTTGTCATCCTAATGCTATTTGTACCAATAACGTTGGCTCATTTTCATGTAAATGTAACGCAGGATTTTCTGGAGATGGAACAGTGTGCACAGGTAATGATTACAAGGCTTCTAACAGCATATTGGCTTTTAAACACAGTTAAAATGCTTAGCTTTATGTCAATGCAATCCAAGTCTTGCTTACATCAATTGCATTTCAAATTGAATTCAAATTTAAAAGGTCTTAGCTCAATTTCTAGAAATATTCCCAATCAATAACGAAGATGTTTCCATTGGCATGTATATTTACTTGTACTGCAATAGCCATTTGAACAAATCATTTTGTGTCGTCTTGTTTCTTCTATATCCAGATATTGATGAGTGCAGCACGGGAGGTCATGGTTGTCATCCTAATGCTATTTGTACCAATAACGTTGGCTCATTTTCATGTAAATGTAACGCAGGATTTTCTGGAGATGGAACAGTGTGCACAGGTAATGATTACAAGGCTTCTAACAGCATACTGGTTTCATTTGAAGAAGTATTATTAAATAACTATTAAAAAGTTTTGTAAAGGAAACAGACCCTCGAAGAGGAGAAAAACTCTTACTTGTATCGAGATTTTTGGGAAATTCAAGAATAATTGTTTTACTCAGAGGCGGTCTGGCGTCAAAATTGCAGGGTGGCTAGAAAACTCAAAGAGCCCGGTTTAGGGTGTGGTGGAAAATTGAGCCAAACCCACTAAAAATGTGGCCTTAAAATACAATTAATTTAATAAAAATTTATAACAAAGGAATGTGCTAACAGCAGCAGTATATCTATTTTAATTCGTAAATTCGGACCTAATTGGATCGATACGTTTCCTCTCGTGTAAAAAGGGTTTAAAATCCGATGTAGAGTTAAAAATCAAGATCAAAATTTATTTAAGCACTCAGAGTTTCAACTCTTTTCGAAGAAGTGCAGATGGATCAGGAAATTGGTCAATGACTTGCTCGTAATCAAGCTTTCTCTTCGCTGTATGTTGTATTCACTAATTTTTTTATAAGAAGCAGTAAATTTAGGTTCAGGCTGACTTTGCCACCCGGCCCAGACCACCCCTGGTTTTATTTATGAATATTTCTAACAGACCTTCCTAGCAATTCGTACAAAGATTTCAGAGCTTGAGTAAACAAATTAAAAGTTGTAATGGTTAATATCTTTTCATTGCAATCCATGTTTGTATATAGAGTTGGCATATCAAATTAGCAGCTTGGGTATTAGTTGCCTTTAAATAATTCACTCCTCTTAGGGGGTCGTCATTATACGTTGCCGTTGATCGGATTGGGTAGCGTTTCAGCGGGGTGGCCACTCGGGGTTGTCAAAATGAAGATGCTTTCATTTACATGTATATTATTGCAAGTACAATTTTATTATACTATTGATCAAATCATCTTGTGTCGTCCTTCCTTTCTATTTGCAGACATTGATGAGTGCAATGCTGGTTTGCACAACTGTCATCACTACACTGGCTCCAAATGCAACAACACAATTGGTGGATTTTGGTGTGAATGTTTTCCAAATCATCTGAAAATTGGAAAAGCTTGTTTGGGTATTGAAAGCTATAATAATATGAATAATTATATATACAATGGCATAGCTAGAGGGGTTGCAATAGTGAGGACACATTGCCCTGATTTTTTATTTCATTGTTTTAAGGGGGTATCTGCAAAATAGCTATCAATAGCTGATGAAAACCAAATAACGAACATAACAAAATAATGATTAATGTACAATATTATGATTATGCAATGGAACCAACGCTTCTAACACAAAGACCGCGGAGCATATCACAGACTGAGGGGCCTAAAACATTTTGGAGGGCTGAACATGCTCAAAACGAAGAGCAAGGCAAATTTTTGAATAGTTTTAAGTACATTTTGCAAATTATTGGGGGGCTAAAGCCCCCCACTCCCCACGCTTCCGCGGTCCCTATACTAACATACTGCCTACAGGTGCAATTGAATTCAGTGAATTATTCATCAACTTTCATCTTTAGATGATTTGGCAAAAAGACCTCAAAAAACAACCTTTGCAGTTTCTCCCTTCCCAGTGGTAGTTACACAATCAAGTTGCAAGAGTATTGAGGGCAACTTGCATCAAAAGGGAAGTTTAGGGGTTATCTGTTGCTTCATGCTATTGAACTGTCTTACCCCTCAAAAAATCTAGGTTACACCTCTGCAAACTATCTGTTTAAGTGTGCATAAAAACTTGAGTTTCTGTACTGGATTGTCTCTACTCTTTCATTGTTACAATTTGATGTTTAATCCTATACTGCAAATTAACCAAGTTTCTATCAGTTCGATTAAAGTTTGCTCTTATATCACTTTAGTTAGGTCTGTTTGTACCTTATGCATTTTTCATCTGATGTATATGCATTTCAAATAGAATTTTACTTCGGCGCTATATATGCTATGTCCATATTATTTAAGACTATCATTAACCTTACAATCTGGCAAAGTGGAGCTTAAACGAGGCCCCCACCCAACGAGAAAGCTGCTTATTTCATGCTCGAGTTTCCCCAAGAAGAAAGAGCACAGAAAGGACTGGTTTTCAAATTCGCCATTAAATAATAAATAAAAACTGTTTGTGTTATATATCGTAGGAATATCTTTCTAGCAAAGATAGGTTGTTTAGTTGGTTGTAAGCAAAAAATATCTTACAGAAAATGTCGCAGTGAAAAAGACTTCATCTCAATCATCAACATTCACAGACAGCCAGGCAAGGGCGCTGGCTGCATCTTTTGGAAATGATGGAGACCTGAGCGCATGGTGGGAGACCAGTGCTGTAACATTAACTGAATATTTGCCTTGGTGGCAAGTGGATCTCGCAAGAGTAGTTGTGGTGATAATGGTTAGAATCAAAGTCTGCATGTACGATTGGGACATGATTAATCCATTTAATGTCACTGTTGTCAATAGGGAATACGCTAGGTTCAGCACCAAATTCTGCGTCACCAACGGGAGATTGAGTAATTCTTCGATTGCAAGGTTCAATTGCACAATTTTACCGTTTGGTCGTTACGTTACAGTGTTTGTCAAGAGACAGGATCAATTGAGAATTGCTGAGGTTGAAGTTTACGAAGGTATGTCAAGTAATACACGCTTATGATGTTATGACTTCCATCATACCGTAAATTTCGGTAAATTGCAATGTTTTAGAAAATGCTGATATAGCCATCAGGGGCGCAAAACTCAGGGGGAGTAGAGGATGTCACACATCCAATATTCCCATCCAGTCTGTTCCAGATTTCATAATCGTGAAAAGTTGTTTTTTCTATGGCTGTTGGACCAGATGAGGGCAATATAGGCAAAGGGGAATATCGGTTCATTTTTAAGTACAAAAGAAAACTATGAAAGAGGCAAGAGGCATTGTGAAAAGAGTCGGTCCTAACCGATCTGAAACGTCCCTTTTATTCTGCAAACATCCACTCTTTAATGTCAAAGTATAACATAGATGACTAAAGATGACAAAGATGACAAATTTATAAGAGAAAACTGTCTCATTTATTTTACTTAAAGAACATCATAAGAGTTGGTTTCATATAATGTTAGCTTTGTATGCATTTCTTATTTCTTGTTACATAATGCACCGAGACTGTTCCTTCATTGATGTGACTTGAAATAGCAGTAAGACGTTCCTAAGATGAATAAATGCTCTCGTCATTTGGTCTCGTGGAGGCCAACAGCGCCTAGAAAGAAGCCTATAATTTTAATACCTTCCTATAAGGGTGCATGTCTGTTTGCCCCCGAAGTGCTGTGTCCTCCAAAAAATACCATGGGTACTAAAGCCACATAAACTCGAGAGCGGAAATAGAAGATAGGAGTGGAGAAGCGGAGCAGCGTCTATCCGAGAAGAAGAAAAAGTGGCTCTGACCTTTATGGCAACGTGGCAACCGAAATAATCCGAAACATGTCGCCATTATAGTTTTTTGCACAATCTGGGTATTCTAGTAAATGCTGCCCGATAGCAGAATAGCAGGTTTTAGTTGTAATTTTAGATTTGCAAGACCGAGGTGGCTGTTCTCTTTGGGGATGGGTTTTGTTTCTAATATTAGACGGAACATGTTGTTTTATTCTATCCTCCAATCTTATTGGTAAAGCCGATGGTCGTTCCACCTAGCAGTTTTAGAATCTATCTACATAAGCACAAAAAAAGCGCTACTGTGTAGACAAAAGGAGTTCGTTTTCACCTTAGGACTCCATTGGTAACATTCTCAATAGGCAAGCGGCACTGATTGGTCAACCTATACAGTCATGTGCTTGTGTTTCTGATTGGCCTATTTCGATCCACAACTGGGTATATATATTTCTTCGCGTAGAGTTTTCGATCTATGTTCTGACGTTTTAAACTCAGACGAAAAGCTTAAGTTTACTAAATGTTTGCCTTTTTCAAAGCCATTTACAAGTTTTGTACCACCAAAAAACTATTTTTAGAACTTTCGAATTATGACCACATAACATAAAAGAACACCATGAAATACTCCCATATATGCAAAATCGGTTAAATTTGTCAAAAGTCGGATGAGCTATGGCCAATAGGAGATTTGAAGTTTGCTAACGAATTACTGTTATTTTGGCTCAGTTTATAAAGTTATGAATTGAGACCAAATTACAGAGGTTTGATGAGGCCAGAGCTTTTGCTCATCGGGTCATATCTCAGCCAATTCGTAATACGTTTAACTGATTTTGCAGATTTAGACGTATTTCATGAAACCCTTTCAGCTTATGGGAATAAATTTCAAAAATTTTGAAAATATATTTTTGTGACGTCATCACTTGACAACTCTATTCCAGAGCCACTTTTCCTTCTTCTCGGCTAGACGCTCCTCCGCTTCTTTGCTTGGCATTCTATTTATGTGCTCGTACATTTGTGGCTCTGTATACAGATGTTGATATCACCATTTTTGCCATCCCTGATGTGTCCATTTTGAATCTTCGAAGTTGATTGCTACATTTGGGAGGGGGCCTCTCAACCGTCTGCTAGAAGGGAAAAATATTTACTCCAAAACAACTTACTACAGAGCCGTCGGAGCCCCCCCACCCCCCCCCCTCCCGGTAATTGTCAAACTGTAGTATGTTTTCTTCATAATAGTGTACTGAATGAGAAAGAACACAATGGGCAGACTCCCTTCCCCAATTTGAATCTCGTTCCGACGGCACTGTTCTGTTGTATGGTAAGTAAATCATCGTTGGATTGGTGAAGAAGCCTTTTTCTACTTGTGCGCACAAAAAATCCAATTCAAGATTCATTTTATACAAGCTCTTCAAAACATTTACTAAATTTATCCTAAAATGACGTCAGTGGATGTCCGTGTATTGGGGCTAGTGGGGCGCAGCACCACCAAAGTTTTCCAAAAATGAGTTTAAGATTTATAAACGTAAATAAAATCAACGCCCATTATCAATTTAGTACTGTTCGCTAATTTCGTTGCTTCGAGTCTCACCGTTTGTCCAATCTCTAGTCTGTTTAGGACCGACTGCCCGCGGTTCTTTTGAAAACAAGACAAACGCGCGTATCAGAAACCTTGGGGCGAGTTGAACTAGCCCCAAGCAATTCAATTCAACGGTAGCTGAATTTTTGTTGTTGTGAAAGGCAAAGTTTATCTTGAAGTGGAACGCAGCAGAGTTGCGTGTCTTCGTTTACTCGCAATTTCAGCTTTAAAACTTCGAAATAAAACAAACAATCTCGGTATTTATCAGAATTGATTTTGCCAATCCTGAATAAGCTCAAAATAAGAAGGCTGGGCCATAGACCTTCTAAAGGCATAAAGCATATTTACAATGCAGGCTTTCAACTTGAACAATTTTTGCGTCACGGCATATGAAAATTAATCAATTAACAGTTTGAGCTTTTTGGTTTTTAACAATTTTTCAATTGCCATGATATGCAATGCAAAGGATATCGTCTACGGGTTGGCCATTTTCAAGTTGTCTATGTTTTTATGGACATCCCCCCACGAACTCCCCTTTTTGTGAAGAGAGAAACAGTTCAGCAGATTTAAATAAATAAAGTCGAGCATACCAAAATTTCACAAAGTTTATTACTTTGCTTGTTACAAATCATACATAATCAATAGTGGCACTTGTTTTTATTTCAATCAAAACTTTCAAAATGATGACAGCCTTGTTTATTAGAGGTAAAGAAATGGAAAGAGTAAAGAATGGAAAGGGAAAGGCTATTTATCATTCTTGGCGTTCCGTGTCAATGGCTTAGATTTCGAATATTACGTCATCAGCCCTACCAAAAATCTACCCAACGAGCCGCCACTGCCTTTGATAAATGAACATAGCAACTGAAGGCGTATTTTATTTTTATCTTTTCCATCCCATTCTGAAAATTGTTCCCACAATTGACATAATCTCTTTAGATGAGAAGACGGAAAAATTTTGGGTGCAGAAATAAGGCAATGCTGCTAGTAAAAGAACCATTTTAGCTTGCTAAAATAACACTTGATCAGTTCTCTATCTTTTCAGGGTCAGCGAAACTAGCAACATGCCCCCTCACTCTTGTATTTAGAGCAAAATATAAGAAAAAATAAAATGAAATGAAGTACTATTCTGTACGTCATTGTGCTTTGTTGTCCCTCAAATATACCCTTAGCTATAAATTTTGTTTCTATACTTGTGCCATTAAATATGAGATTTTGGTGAAAGAAGCGGATTTGTAATATGAAAAATTGTTAGCACATTTAGCTCAAATCCTTGAAGAGAATTAAAAGAAATGATGACATTCAACGAGCGACTAATCACCTTTTTTCTGTTATCATATTTGCAGATCTTTCCAGGCTAAACTTTATTTTGCAGCTATTACAATAATGCAACCCTCGGTTCTCCGCGAATGGACATCACAGTCTTTCTCAAGTACTATCTTGCTGAAACATATAGCGAGGCCAGGAGCAATAAGTTACAAGCACTGCCTGTCCTACATAAATCTAAATAACAACAAAATATTGACGAGAGCTTTCTCAAGCCTCTTGAACAGAGCAGTTAGCATCCTTAAGCCCCGCAGAGATCCAAGACAAGTTTGGAAGATGAACTTCGGATACTCTTTCACTTTAGCAGTAGCTGCCTGATGATTTCCTAAGGTCAGGATATTGGTCTTGTCTTGCAACATGCTTTGAATTGCTATCTCATCCGATTTGCTTTCACTGCCAACTGTTTCCAAGCGCTTGTCATGGTGTGCCATTACGATTTATAAAATTCAACTTCTCTCAACCTCTTGGTCTGATCTGAAATCTTGACACGCTGAATCCTTTCTTTGGCGCGCAAAATCCAAGTCTAGTGCGCTTGCGCCGACTGAACATTGTTGTATGGGGTGTTAAAACGCTCTCAACATCTCTCAACAACACCTTTAACAATAGAAATGTTGAGTCGACCCGCTGAATATTTTTGAATCTGTTCAAACTCCACTCAACATCGCTGAACACCGCTCAACACCACTCAACATCACTGAACAGGGTGTTAAAACGCTCTCAACATTTGCACTCTACAAATGTTGAGCGATGTTCAGTGAAATGTTGAGAGCGTTTTAACGGGGCTTTAAATCGTAAGAGCCTGGACATCTTACATACCGCTATGTATCTACGTGTATCTGCCCGTGCTTCTATGTATCTATCTAAATCTAACTTGCCAACTCATATATGTACGTTAATCTACATCCCGTTGTTGCTTTAGGGGCTATTTATTGTAATGACTTTTCGATTACCTCGATCACTTTTCTTGCATTATCAATATCTTCAAATTGTCCTTTGAGTAATAAACTAAGCAGAGATAAAATGCCTCTTTACTGGCTACTTTCAAAAATTTGCTGAAACCATCTTTGAAAAATCAAAGGGTGTGAGAGTTCTTGTACAGCATCAAACATTTTTTTTCTTTTTCATTTTTACCTTACCAGAATAACTTGTATGTTAATTAGATTAGGTTTTTAGACAGGGCACATTGTAAATCAGTTATTATATTTTCATTACTGAATGTATTACCCTGTATAAATAATTAAAAATCAAATCAAATCAGTATAAACTGACATGATGACGTAGAAAACCTTGATGAAGAACAGCTGAATGAAGAATTCATGATCATTGAAAATGATTCGGATCTTAAAGGTCATATAAAACGAAATTTTTTATTGGCCATTTTACGCAATTTGATGGCGCTGATTGCGAAAATCTTGGTTAAATTTTTGAAAGATACCAGTAAGACACCAAAATTTCAACTTTAAAACTCAATTTTGGAGACCAAAAGTGATACCGGGGTCTGGGACGAGAAGACAGGAAGTGACGTAACAGGTTTGACATGTTCTTGGCCTTGAAGCCGCAGTAAACATAAACATTAGGCAACTGCAGAGGAGACGTATGGTAATGTTGATTTGGATCA
Organism: Rhopilema esculentum; assembly: GCF_057945365.1. Lineage (NCBI taxonomy): Eukaryota > Metazoa > Cnidaria > Scyphozoa > Rhizostomeae > Rhizostomatidae > Rhopilema > Rhopilema esculentum. Next base: position 561,289 of record NC_142831.1, read on the forward strand.
GTCTTCGAATAAATTAAATGAGTTAGGGAGGATTGGCTGAATTTGGTGGCCTTTCTAGCTTTACTAGCACACAACACCGGTATCCTCCGAAGAAGAATCATCAATCCTCGTCGAGCGAACGATGTGAGGGAAAGGACTAGGACCATCCTGGGTGCAGAATACTTGTTCTCTTCTGTGTCCTGGGAATGAAGATTGCATTTGATCAACACAGCTTGGAGTTTGGTTTGAGAGACATATTGCCTTGAATCAAAGGTAAACTAAATTCTTTATTTTTTCATTATCTTTACAATGTATAGTATTTAAAGGCAGAAACTTTCACAGACACGAGCCTGGCCTACTGGCCTAAAGCAAACGGGATACTAGCCTGATAAACAGACCTTACTATGTGTAAGTTTCACTAGATTGGCGAACTCTATTTCATTAAATTGGTGGGAAAAGGGAAAGACTGAATCGTGATTATATTTTTCTATCACAGGTGCTCGTGTACAAAGTGCTCAACATAATCGCTTATCAGACAAGGAAGTACTGCTGCAGCCGAGAAATAAACGAGACGTAGGACACGCTCACATCTGATGGTTTATCAAACAGGCATGAATAACGGTGTAACAGAATAAAACCTCTTCAAGGATCTTGTTCACAAAGAAGTTCTCCTCCTTGCCGGCTCATATTTCAAGGACAAGACTCAAAGTCAGTACAAACTGCTCTCATTTGTGGAATAAAATCAACACTTGCTGTTGAATCAGAAAGTGTTGTCACAAGGAACTGAACGAACATCGAGCATTTCCCCAGGGCCGCCGAAAGCAAGGCCGGGTCCAGCTCAATGCTTGGAATCCTATCTAAAATGTATTTGATATGAACTTGAAATACATAGAATTTTTTCTATGTACTTGAGATTTATATTCCTAAAGCCTTTTTTAAATTTTCTCAATGCAAATTACCATGTCATAACTACAATTTGATTATCCTTACAAAATAATTTTGCTGCACAATGAGCATATAGTTTTCTAGAACTTGTTTTACATACTTTTGCAAAGTTCCATGACTGATCTATGGGAAAACCCTTCAAATTCCTTGGACTTCCTTGTGTTTTGCAACTGATTTTTGAAAAAAAATCCTCAAAGGCCTGGGAACAAGTACCCTCGTCTAAAAATAGCTCAAGGGGTACTTGACAGTTGGGGGCAGTATCCCATCTTCAGCGATCAAGTCATGTACTTGCAGCACGATTCTTGCTTTAATTGTGTTTTGAAACTGATTTTTGGGAAAAAATCCTCAAAAGCCTGGAATCGAGTACCCAAGTCTAAAAATAGCACAAGGGGTAATTTGCCACCTTGGGTCTGCATACTATCTTTTTCCACTTATCAAACTCTGTATGTTCACAAAGTTTCATGCTTTTATCGCGATCTTCAACTGATTTGTGGAAAAACCCCTTCAAAGGCCTGGAATCGAGTACCCCAGTCTAAAAATAGCACAAGGGGTAATTTGCCAGCTGGGTTCCGCATTCTATCATTTTCAGCGTATCAAACTATGTATTTTCACAAAGTTTCATGCTTTTATCGCGATCTTCAACTGATTTATGGAAAACCCCTTCAAAGGCCTGGAATCGAGTACCCCAATCTAAAAATAGCACAAGGGGGCATTTGCCAGATAAGATATGCATCCTATCTTTTTCAGCGTGTCGAACTCTGTATTCTGACAAAGTTTCGTGCTTTTATCTTGTTTTGCAAGATTTTTTTATCAACATCACTGACAAAGGTTCCAATGGCTATCGAAGGGACATGTCAAACCTATTACGTCACAGCGTCGATCTGACCGCGTTCGAGTGGCATCGCTTTTGAGGGTCACTACTTTTTCGGGCTTTCGAGCGCCATCTAGCAATATCTAGACAAGTTCAAGTCGTAGAAAGAAACGGAAAACGGCGTCTTGACAAGCAAAAAAAGCTCTACCAAATATGTGAAAATCGTTTTTCGGTTCATATGACCTTTAAGGAGACGACATTGAATAACTGATGCAATTTTAATAGGCGCATGCGCCTGTACCTGAGTCGTTTATTCGTACCCTGATAATGAAAAAATCATGAATTTCCAATTATAAGCACATGCGCTTTTCAGGGGGTAACAGGGTAATAATTTTGCATCTTTACTGTCAAATGAGTTTTGCCGGCCCTGTTCGCTTTCCACTGCGCTCCTTTTGAAACTTATGTCTGTAAAAATCAGTTACGATTCTCTCTTTGAGGTATTTCTATGACCACCTTAATTCTACGATCCTAAAAAATTTATTCTAAAATTTCTAAAATTTAGCAACAAATATCGCATATAAGAAGCCGTCCTCACATTCGTCAACATCTACAATACAAGAAATTCCATTGGTTGCCAGCTTCGGGAATGATGGTGACAGAACTGGGGAATGGCAGAGGTGCAGTATCACATTGAATGACATATTACCCTGGTGGCAAGTGGACCTTGCAAGGCAAGCTGCAGTCACATTTATCCGAATAAAGAATGGTGCAACTTGGGGTACAGATAGAATCAATCCATTCGATGTGAGTGTTGGGGACGATAAGTCAAATGGCGGACGAAACAATGCACTATGTGTGAAAGATGGAACATTGACAAGTGGTCAAACGAAAAGGTTCAATTGTCCGAGCCTGTTGCTTGGTCGGTACGTGACTGTGTTCTTGAACAGGCAAGAGATTCTTCAAGTATGCGAGCTTGAGGTTTATGAAGGTATGCATTTACATTTTAAAGTTCGTTGTCAGGTTGATAATAATCTTACAGGCAAAGCGAAACGATTTACGATTGATTGGACAATATTATAACAGAATGCTGTTCGAAAGGGTTGGCTATGAAGCTCAACTTCAACCTATTTGTTGGAGCGCCTACTATTCCGCAATATCTAAACAAGCCCATCAAAGCTTTTTATTTTGCTATGACATCTATATTCTACTTCTTTTGTGAACAATTTTTTCGCGGTGCAGAACTTGAAAATGGCTTTGAAAGAAGCAAACAGTGCACAACATCCTAAAAGCTTTTTCGTCTGACACTCCTTAGAGTATAAAACTTCAGAATAAGGGTCTGAAAGAACACGATAGTAAATATATACCCAGTTCTGGATCGAAATAGGCCAATCAGAAAAACGCAAGCACAAGACCGGTATAGTTGACCAATCAGTGCTGTGTGCCTATAGAAAATTTAACACTTGAGTCCAAGTGAGAAAACGAATGATTCCGACTACACAATGGCGGCTTTTTCGTTTTTATGTAGATCGATTCCAAATCTACTAGATGAAAAGACGACCGGGCTCTGCCAATTATCTAAAATATGTCGTCATTATAAAGTTTTGCACAATCTGGGTTGTCTAAAAGGTGCTGTTCGATGGCAGAGTCACAATTTCCTTCCAACATGTTCCTTTCAACATAGGAAAAAAACTGTCCCTAAAAAAACAACAGCCTCCTCGATCGTGTAGGTCTAAAAGTACAGTAAAACCTAATGACAGACGAAAAAGCTTTTTATAGTATGTTTAGAAATGTTTGCTTTTTTCAAAGCAATTTTCTACTTCTTTTGTATCCCAATTGGGAACTAGATGATGTCGATCCATTTTTAGGCCTTACTGGATGAATGTTGCCTAGCCTCTGAGAAGCACTTCTTTCTGGTAAAGGAACTGTTTTGGTGAGTCGCTATAAAAGGAAAAATATGAATTTATGCAAAAAGGACATCGATTTTCCCATATGAACGGCTCAGTATTTTACGAACTGCGTGTAGATAAATAAATTAATCATAAGAAAAGGCTTCTTTTTTAAGGTTCTTGGTTGAAAGAACTAACTCAAAGTTGTTGTAAATATTTTTTCTGTTTACCTTATAAACTGCACATTAAAAATAGGATTTATTTGAAAAAGACATTTTCGGCAATTATGGCATATAAAAATTACCATAGTTTTTAATGATTATTTGAATTGTAGAATCGGAAATTTGTTACACGTGATTCGAATAAGTGTAATAATGGATTTTGAAGTTATGAATCACATCTTACTATGTTGAACGTGTATGATGCACACTGTATGCGTTACTTCTTAGTTCATTAAATATGTTTTCCTAAAGTTAAGTGGATTCATATACCTGTCGATCATACATTGTCGAAGCTGTTTATGTCTTTATCAAATGTTAGGAAGTCCCTTAGACTTAAGGGTAACTTTCGGAATTAGAGAAACCAGAAATCCCATGCTCCTGTCCGCATTCGGTGCAACGCCAATCACTAGGCTGACGAGGGGATTAAAGTTTAGGCCCCACCCGTTCTGCTGTCAAAACAAACCCTTTTACCAGCAGGGAACGCAAATTTTGCCAATGTGAGATGCTAGAGAGGAGCGTATACTACATTTCAGAGTTTTTAATTAGGCTTTTGATAATTTAGTTTTTCTTCGTGCCTTTTTTACTGAGAGGCAGTGGCATACTTTCACCTTCAAAATTGGGGTGATATTAAACGGTCATAAAATGTTAAATTCACCACCGTAGAACAATATTTCCTTGTGGCAAGTGAATACAAAAGTAAAACAATATTTCACGTTTTCTTACTGGCAAACGACCTTAACGACCAACTAAAGATTTCAACAACAAGCTCATGGAAAACTTGGGGATGTCACCCGCCCCCCTTTATATTTCCTCATCTGGTTGCTAAATTTTAATGTTTGGCAGCCTGAGCCAGGCCGAAAACCAACGATATATCTATAAACCTATTTGTTTATCGTCTAGTGTACCGGCTTTTTGCTTCATGCAGCTTTCATTATTTGAGCTTTCGCTGCAAATTTTAGGAAAATTTCCAAAAGACCAGGGGCCTCTTAGAAACTACTGCCGTGCTTGATTGACGAGTGAGCAAAAAATTGCCGAACTCTGCATTTCACAAAATTGTGATTTGATATAGTCTTTTGATATGGTTTCAAAGTAACCTTGCATGGATAACCAAAATATTCAAATGAAATTTATCATCGATGTCGAATTTAGAATTGCGACTATCCAAGATTGAGTAGCTACATTTTCATACAGAAAAGAGAATCATCTTACAAAATGAAGTTACTTTTAGGGCATCCAACTCGATTTTATAGATAAGATAGTGCCCACCGCTTGGCTAGATAGAAAAAAAGTTCTAATGAATTGCTACTCAAAGCCTAGGAATCACTTTATAAACTGAAATGACATACAAACTTTTGAAGATTGAAGATTATATTGTAAAGAATTCATATGAACGAATATATACGTGGGAGAGATGGCCAATAACATCATACATAGCTGAATGGTTGTCCTGTTTACTAAAGCAGAATATTTGTAATTAGCTGATTTGGATGGTTGCTTTACGCTTTTATAAAAGACCTAAAAGACGTAGTACGACAAAATCTCAACAAACTCAGTGGCCCACTTGCAGCAGAACAGATGTGACAAGAAAGTCATCGAAATATCAAGAAAGAGAGACGAGGAAAAAGGTCACGTGGTTTTTCTGTGCTCAACTTCCTTGCAACTCGTTCCTTTTTTGACTGTTTCCAAAGGACATATCAAAACATTTTTTTGAAGACATTAAAAGATGCTCGATTGTAATTTAAACTAAAGGAAATTTTGTTCCAAGTTTTTCGAGAGTATCTAAGCCGTAGCTGTGAATTGTTTTTTTCAAACCTTCCATTCCACTTGATGAAATATCAGAACAAATGATTCTTGAAGACTTCCTATAACATTAGTTTCAAAACAGAGTGAATAAAACCCTGGCACTTTTTTCTTCTGCATTTTTCATCAGCTCTTGGCAACGAATTCTTTGCTTGACGAGCAGTGTTCTTACATGCAACGCTTCCCTATTCCAGTTTGCATTGACGCCTAAACATAACTATAAACGTGCAAATAAAAATGGCCTTTTAAAGGTATCGTTGCAAGTACCAGTGCTAATTACACAACATCATTCATAAACCTAGCATGGCTTACGCAAACTGAGCTTCAACCACCTCGTAGGTCATTCAATATTTATGCTAAAGATGAAACCCAGTGGTCGTAGATTTCCGCACTGCTTTACAGACAAAAAATAACACAATCCTCGTTGACCTTTAAAGCAGCGCTATGGTCATTGGATGTTTTATCACACAACATTTCACATACACTAAAAATGACTTAATCATATGACTCATAGAAGAATTAATAGCATTTGATACTCTCTAATCTTTTACATAGTGTTTGTTTTCTCACTTGTGATCTACGTTTTCCTGATTGTGCCTTGAAGTACGCTTTCTGACAATGTTAACAAGGTAAACTTTTATTCAATTCTGTTACCTTTACTCTCTACTTGTTTGAATCTGTCTGTTTGTGTGTTTGAAAATACTGTACTGATGCAGGGAGATTGCAGCAAAAGGAAGGAGGTTGTTAAGATTAAGTAGTGCACACGTAGATTCCACCATTGGCACGCGTAGATTCCATCTCTTTTTAAATACCAACATAAGTAACTATCATTGTCTTTCTGAATGTCCACTGTGAATTTCAAATTTAGAGATATTTTCATAAAATCAGTAGCAACTTTAAACAATCGTTATAAAGCTGTTCAGTGCACCATGAAAGCCTCTACTGCCCCAAAAAAATGTAATTTTAAGACATTACGGTGAGGTATGGATCTTATGGATCTGCAGAGAAGAGAATCCTGCTAATTTTTATCAATTTTTCTATCAATCAGTGAAAAGATTTGTTAACGTTTGCATGTGAGAAATGTCAAGCATGCTTGTGGAAGATAACCCATGTGCCACAGCAAAGGGTGCACCTCAAAATCACTTTTTGGAATATACCACTTAATAGGCCCCTTATCAGTAAATCCTATCACTTGATCTGCCCTGACCATGTCTCTGTCATATAAAAGCAAAACCAAAAGAACTTTTGATAAAAGAAACTATCTGGAATTATATTTGCGTTGCCTGGAGAAAAACATTTAGGGAGCCACACCCTGTTCGCTCATACATTTGAACATAGTTCAGTTCAGTTCAGTTCAGTTTCTTATATTTTAAAATTCCTCTTCATACAATATCTTACTACAACTGCACTGCAACTAATTACATATAATGTTCACACATTACATAAAAACACTTGTAATAACAGGCAATAAATAACAATTACGTAAGATGTTATTTGCAGGGGAATTTCTTTAGGAGGAGCTCTCTCAGTAGATGAACTAATAGAGGAGAGAGCATCCCCTTTTCTAAGATGATTTTAATTCAATTGATCATTTACATGAATGACAGAACAATAAATTTCGCTTCAGAATCAATTGTATAGTTCTGGTTGAATGAAAAGGTTTTAGGCTTTTGACAAAAACAGCCAACATACAGTGATCTTTTTATATCTATAGGAATATTGTTCTAAAGATTTAGCACTAAAGAACGCACAAATCTGATACCAGATTGCAAAGAATTTTTTCATATTAAAAATGTCATTTCTCTGGCTTGTCGTGTACCATATTGGTGAGCATCTGACACAGATTCAAAAAATTGTGACACAGATTCAAAACATATCATAACGACATTACAATTGAAATAAAACAGAAGATTAAGTCTAATTATTTACTCAAAGTCATGTGTCATAAATAATACTAATTGAAGATTTTATGTTCTTTTTTTGCCAAAGGCATTTTTAAGTTGCCCATATGATTCAGAACAACTGAAGAAATCTTATAATTACCTTTAAAGACTGTCCTCTCAAATCGTAACACTTAGTTAAAAATAGAAAACCATGTTTTGCTTCCGGCAAGATCAGAAATTTTCCGACAAAATAGCTGCTTTGCTTTACAAGGACGTTTGGCCCCCACCGATCCCCCGCTATCTAGGCCACTGTATTATCGTAGATTATCATATTATCGTACTATAATGGCTATAAAAGGTTAGAGGGCCAATCAACTATCTAATGAACTCATCAGATATTCTAATTACGGCAATAGGTAACTGAGTGATTATGGTAAAGCCTGAGTTCCAGACCCCTGGCTATAAGTCTTGGGCTCAGGCTAATACAATGAAGTTTGCATTATAAACCTCGCTTTGGGGAAGAGGTGTGTAAAATAAAGACCAACTGAGGCCTGGTTGAATTAGATTTGTACTGTCTACAACTGTAGTATGGATCAATTGTGTAAATATGTTGTGGTGGCGTTGAAATAGCATTTTAGGGTCTATTGACCAAATAGGAAGATGTCTTGAATTTAAGATATATATCAGTATATTTTTATGAATAATTGCCAAGATTAAAGGCTTTACTGAATTCACCGCTATCGGACAGATTAATTTTACATTATCGAACTAAACATTGTAATTTTATTTCACAGTAGTCTCTGTCCACGTAAATTTTCCCCGTGTTTCCAAAAATGGGTCATTTCAAAGAAATCCTGATAAAGACACTACCTTCTCTGATACAAATCCATGTGACATATAGAAATTTCTCGGACATGGTTTTCCACACCAATTTGCGGAGAAATTGGCAGAATCTTCTAGAAATCTATTCTTTCTCACTGTTCGCGATTAAATAACAATTGCGGCTGGTTACCAAGGTAACTTTTGCATTTTGCAACTATGTAGCGTAGTTCTAAATCGTTCGTCAAATCAAATTTGAAAAAAAGACATAGAGCTTTTTGGGAGTCAAGCTTCTCGCAGTATACAAGAACTTTTAGTAAGCAATCAGATTTCATTTCGCTTCCTATTATTGCAAGGCAGCTCTGACGCCTAGTAGCAGGACAGCTTATGTAACTCTGATATTGTGAATGTTCTACCTGCAGGGTTGTTGCTTAAACTACCTACATGCAGCAGGGACAGATTTATGATGGGGAAGGGGGTGTTAGATAATGATTGACTTAATTGAAACATCACATCCTGAATTTGACTGATAATTGATGGAAATGCCTACTTTTGAAATTCGGTTTTTAATCTTAAGATAAAGAAGATAGAAAGGTAAATAAAGCAACTTCCTGCATAGATTGGTTACTACTATTGACCAACAAATTTTACCGAGTTTTTTACCGAATTGAAGCAAAATTTACCCAAGAACAGATAAATATTGGGGGGAGGCAGGGCCGGATTAAGGCTCTACGGTGCCCTTGGCCAAAAATATTTTCGGGGCCCTACAAAAGTAGAAATATGATGACGTCATAAAAATCAATTTCAGAATTTTTGGATTTTGTACAAATGATGAACCAAATGACATGAAAGAGCATTTGTCTGAGGGTTGGTTGGCTTTTCAAAATTTTGCATCATATCCAGATGCGCAGTTAAAGTGAAATTCGTTGATTTCACATCAGATGGCACTTTCCTATTATCTGGAACGTTCTTGGCACTTACGAGAATATGCAAATCTCGAAAAAAAGACGAAAAAAAATTCAGAGAAAAGGAGTCAAGCGAAGAGTGAAAATGAAACTCTGGTTAATATAGAATGTAAATTTTGCCTTCGCTGTAATGCGCATGCCCATATGATGCATTTTCTCATTGGTTCAGAAAAATTGATAAAATAATAGCCCTAAACAATATGAATTTAGACTTGTCTCCCCAACAAATCATGAAAAGCTTCAAAATTTGAAAGTCAGCTAGATATTTTACAGGTTTTATGTGTTTTGACCACATCACTATAGGCTTATCTCTATCAAAGCACTTTATTTTGGTCCTGGTTCTAAAATGTATGCAATTGAATTTTCAAGTTTCATTGATTCCACAACATTAATTACAATAATAACACTTACAAGAAATACAAGAAGAAAACATTTATATATTCTTTGCAACTTTAGATGATGTGATGTAGGACACTGAGAATTGCCTTTAAGACACTGTAGGGTGTAAGACACTGTTCAGGTCCTCTAGGTGTTTTGAACCTGGGTGTTCTGCATCAGTTAACAATCTAAGGCTTTACTGAAGCTTATCAGTACTTGAATTATTAGAATTATAGTACGGCAAGAAAGCAAAAACTAAAGATGCAAAAAATACAACGAAAAAGAATAATAACGCGAATAAGAAGCCAGGATAAAGACGACACGATATTTTTGTTTTCAATGTTTAGTAAGACAAGAATGGAAGTTTTATTAGGAATTGGGAGTGCTATACTTTGTGTAGCAGGGGCGGCGCCAAGAAATTCAAAGCATTATTAGACTAAAAAACAAACTTTTGACAGTCACACTAAAATGCTTCACGATAATACATGCCTATGATTTTATGGGGCACTCGTTATGCGGTACATTGTAAAGGGCGACGCGAGGTGGTCGGAGGCCATAGGTACATCTGAAAGAAAAGGCTTCCCTGCGTGCGCAGTGAGCAGAAAATTTTTGCAACCACGCTCTTTAGATTAGCTTAAAATGCATTTCAGAACATTTCTTGTAGCCATTTTTTGCAGTCTTAAAATGGAATTTATTACTTTATGAGGCACTATAGACCACGACTATTCCTTGAGAAATAAAGCAATAAAATATTCACTATTCTTTTCATTTTCTCTTTTCTTTGCAACGTATGTTTTTCCAAATTTTTACTCATTAAAGGAGATACTTTTCCAGAAGTCGTTTCTTGCGGTTGATAGGGGCAAAGATGTTGCTTTTGTGTCAAACATAAATTTTGCTCCTTCCATTCATGGCAGTCGTGGAAGTTCTGAAAATAAAGGACTTGAGTCGGCTTTACAATCTTTTAACCAAGCCAAATGAACAGAAATCCATTATCAAACTTGAAAAGGCCATTTGACATAAAATGGGCAACAGATTTAAATTGTTTTGCAGATCCAGATGTATTTTAACGTGTTCTCTCTGCTCGTGCATTCTTAATTGAAAAATTAAAAAATTGATTTATGTGATGCCATCATTTTGCGACTTTATTGCTGAAGTCTGGTTTTATTGTTTTAATTGTCAAACAACTAAATTTTGCCCACATTGCAGATTTTGTGAATATATATTCCGTGCACGGCACAAAGTTTCCAATCTTGTGTCAAAGATGCTGCTTCTACGTCCTATTTCATTGATGCTATCATTGTGGATCAAAAGATTTACCTTGTAAGCGCGGGGCCCTAATAACTGCAAAGCCCCAGGCCATGACCTAGTTGGCCTTTGGGATAATCCGGCCCTGGGGGAGGTATCGCACCCAGACACCCCCGTTAAATTCGTTCCTGCCTACATGTTATTTAAAGGAACAAAGACAGCATTAGAATGGGGATTTAGGCAAGCGCTTTTTCACGTAAATTTTTCTCTTCAAAAACATTTTCACAATCATCGAAGTCTTATCATATTTTCATACTAAATTAGAATAATTTCCAGGAAATTGCCAGCACTTGAAAGAGCTTATAATATTGCAAGAAGCTTACAATGTGCATATTGGCCTTAGACAGTTACTTAAGTATGCATAATGCCTAATCAACGATTAGCTTTTTTTGATAACTTTTTTTCTCACGTCAAAGTAAACAGACAGGAATCCAGCATATGCCAGAATTTTTAATCTTAAGTTTTGTGCAAAATTGTTAATAAGCAGTCAAATATATCATTTTTGCAAATCTAAATGATTATCTAGTGAGAAGCAAAGACAAACTCACAAGCCCAAGAGATACCGTTAACAAACTGGAGACATGATACCCAGAGATAGCCTGTGCTCCAGACCCTTAACCTGAAGGAAGAGTCTCTACCCAGAGACTGCAAGGGAAAACGAAGCCTTTGATACAGAATAGCTCTTGTTATACATTTCAGTGAAGCTAAAAGCTTGACCCCAAGCTGAAGCCACCAAAGTTGAGGTTCGAGAAGTGACAGGATATAGTGACAGGTTGGGAGCAATTTCCAAAGGTCTGCTGGTACTTAAACTGTCTCTATTAAAAAACAATTCTTACTCTCGAGTATCGAATAATGTCCCCCTCCCGGTGTGGCTCTCGGTGGCCTTGGACAGAAACCCTTCTACCAGTTGGGGTCGATTGAAAACGAAAAAAGACAGAAAAGCGGAGCCTTTTTGCATCAGTAAGGAAGAAAAGACAAATCCGTTTTATTTAAACATACAAATATTTTACGCATATGACGTCTGAAGCTTGCTTGAGTCACATTGAGCAGCATGCTTCACTTCAATCACGATGCAATCAAGTACGTCATTCAACGCCCCCTTCCTTCGGGCTGACTTGGTTGTCAGGATGCAGATAGATGCTGAAAACTAGATCCAAGCCCCCAAACAGCGCGCCGTCTTGCTGCTGTTGTTGGTGAACCGAAGAAGGCCTGTTTGAACCGAGGAAGGGAAATTCAGCCGAAAAGCTTTTCTTTTGAAGGAGGATCACCGTAACTTTTCAGACATCGTTTTCGACTGAAATTATTTGGGACCAAGCCAAGTAGAAATTCATGGGCGTGTCAGCCAGGGGGTTCCTGAGATAGCGATCAATTATACTAGGAAAGCCCGTATTTCGAAATCACTCTCCATGCAGAAAGTTTTTTCACAACATTGCACCAAGGGAGCTGAAGTAAAATTCTGCATTTTATTATTTCATGCAGAGAATAACGACATTTTACTGAAAATAGTGCATCGAAAAAGGATTCTTCATTCGAATGGAAGCTTGTGTCGAAAATATGACGAGGAAGGCTGAATTTTGAAAGGGAATTTGGTGACTTCAGCAACTTCGTTGTTCAACGTCGAGGTGATAGTTTATCATTACAACGCAACTCGAGTACTTAAATTTGACTGTTAAACGTGGAATCGACGAAGTAAATTTTGCTAACAAGAATCTTAAAGCCGAAATTGCCACATCCTAAACTCGTTCGTTTGGTCTATGATCAAAGACAAGAAGATCAAAAAAATTCTCACAATCCTCAAATTTTATTTTTTATCGCAATTAATACAGCGGGAGTGAAAGAAAATTGATTTTCGCAGTTTTATTCATTACATGTTTTATTATCTCTTAGACTTATGGCAAACGCACAATCTTCAGACAACCCCCATACGGCAGTAATCAAGGATTATGTTGCATACAAGTTAAGATGTCACGATCTCCATATTCCAGGATACAATCAGGAACCCAGTTCTCTGTCTGAGCCTTGCAAAACTCTGCGGCGAGTTGCCGAAGAACTTGAATCAAGTAATAAGGAACTTTTTGATAATATGTGCGCACAGCTGAGCATAACTCCCAACACGGCCTATCCGACTTTTCAAGGAATAGCAGATGAGATATTCGAGTCTGGAAAAAACTGGGGGCGAATTGTTGCATTTATTTGTTTTGGGGCAAATTTAGCAGTTTATTGTGCCAGTCGCGACGAATTAGGCCCCCAGTACGTTGACAATATTATCAATTGGGTTTCGAGATATATGACAGCAAGACTGGATAACTGGTTAATAGCTCACGAGTCATGGGTAAGTCACAAATTATTGTCATTCATATATGTATATCATATATAATTTTGCTTTTAGCTAGAATTCCATTTTCACTTCTTCAACAATTGTAAAATTTAGCACTGTGTCAAAGAGTTATTTTTCATCAGAGCTGTAAGCATTATGGTGACCTAAACTAGATCATACTAAGCATCACTCTGGCAACAATTCGCATGATTAAAATTCCTAGAATACCCAAACGCTGTTTATTCATATTTTTTTGAAAAAAAAAACATATCAGTTCAGTTTTATTGATAGGAAATCTTTATGTTGGTTACAAAAAGGTCCTTTAAACTACTAGAAACACTGTTTTCCCTGTTTTAAAAAGCCTTTGCCAAATTTTCACCAAATTCCCAGAGGACTCAATTCTCAAAACCAATTGGACTGTGGCAGTAATTCGTTTTACAGTGGGGGCCAATGCCCACAAAAACAAGCTAATTTGCTGACAAATGATATAATTTACTGACAAAATCATGTCTTAACTGAAAATTTAGTAAAACCTGGGGAGACTTGCCCCAACACCCCCACAATTTCCACCACTTCAGTTTGGGTGAGTTTTATAAACTACCTGTACTTGACTTTAGAGTTGAAATTATAGTCCCATTTTACTGGTGAGATGGTTTCTTGCAATTTAATCTCCTTTGATGCCAGGGAATCTGGAAAGCTAATTTGAAAATCACACCGTTTCTTGAGTTTTCATCTACTGCATTTTTAATTAGAAGTGTTTGGATACCAGTTCCCTCATAATGCAAGTACCTTTGCAGGTAGTTGAATGTATAAAACTGACCAATATGGCGTAGCCTGTAGTTAAGATCCTAATTTTACTTTTCAGCAGTGTTGAAGGGCATATTAAAATTTGATACTAGAAGATCCAAACTTTTTATTACATTATTTGGAGAAGTTACAATGTTATTTGCAAGTCTTATAATGGAAACTTTATTTTGAATTCCAGTTAAAACTACAATTACAAATCTCACTATTACAAGGTAATTTGTAACTGGCTAGCCTGTTTTTACAAAATAAGACTGTTACAATCGTAGTAAAGAGAAAAATAATGATAATAATAATAATAATAATCCAATGTTTTAACAGGATAACCTATCAGTACAATATATACTGTTATCATCAGGGTCCTGATACTTAATAAATTAATGGTAAAAGATCTAAAAACTGATTACAAGAGTTCAATACAGTCCAATCTAAAGGTAGAATAATTTTACATCAAATGAGTTTCTAAAAATCATCTAAAAATAGTTCTAGATTCAATCTTTCTGGCACTTAGTGGCAAGTCATTAAATGCCTGATAGTAAGAACCTTTGCATCCAAATTCTGTTTTCATTTGTGGCAACTTGACTAGATGTTTGTCGTTTCTAGTATTTTCCCATGAGCATTTATAACAAAGTAATCTTTCATTGCATCACAGACATTTCTTATAGTAAAAAGCAGGGCTATGGTGTCATGCTCTCCCTTTGGCATGACCCTAAAGAATATAAGACACCACAGATGTTGCGACTCTTGCTTGAAATGGTTTAGAATGTCTGCTAGTAAGTACAGTTAGGCTCAAGTTTTGCCAGATCTTCACAAAACCAGGAAAAACAATGATAAATTTCTGAACATGGATATATGCTTTGTCAAGGACTCGAATCAAGGCATTGAAGCCCATTTCTATTTGTAATAGAATGTTTTGAACTTAGAAGTCCCCAAGTCTTAAAAATAGTTTTATATTATTTTTGGTGTGTAAAGAAATAAGGAAATGAATGGGCAAATATATCGAATGGGAGTAACACAAAACAGTTTAATAAGGAGGGCAAGTCTGAACAAGCAGAACATTATCACATATTTCATTGGATACTGAGGTTTAAGTATTGAGGTTATTCTAACATGTTAGACATAAAGTATATGAAATATATAGCTAAAAGCTCCCTAACCCTTCCCTTGTATCACCTGTATATTAGATAAAGGAATTCTGCTCCCAATTCATAGCAATTAAAATTTCTTCATAAAATCCAAGACTCTTTGTATGTCAAAAGTTATCCCCCTTCTCTATAGTTTATACCATTTTTGTTATCCCTGGCAACTTTTCTTATTTGAGTTTGATGAATTCTTGCAGATTTGCACTAAGCATCTTATGGTGCAAGCAATATTCAGTTTTCTCTTGACACCACAATTTTCATGACATTCTTTGTTCACCCAGTTTTTCAGTTAGAATGAAACTAGTGTGATGAAAATCCATTTTAGGGACTTTCCCCCAAATATATTCTGAAATACTGGCTGGATATTTCATCTCATTTTCCTCACCATGCGCTGAATTCTGTGTTCTAATATCATTAAGGAAACATGCTAGGCGAGTATAAAAGCTTGGTTCCCACCATGCAGTAGCAGTTTGAACAAAACTTTGATCTATAACTGGCAATGGGATGAAGAGAATTTCCCAGGATTACCTTTCATGACCAATGAACAGGTGGCTGTGGGAGAAAGATAACAACAGGTTTCTGAATTGTTTGACTGTGTGAATTTTTAGAAAATTGAAGTTTTAAACATTTGTGAGCTTTGTTTCACAAGGCAGGTTTACCCTGTCGGCCTCCATGTGGCGCAATTTTAAAAGCCATATGTATGAATGCTTTTTGTCGCTTCCTAATATAGATCAGCTACAGGTGTCATTTTTCTGCTTGTAGTTGTTATAACTTGCATTACATTTGAATTGGTATTTAATCTGGGTTGAATACCAATCCAGTCTACTGGAAACAACCTGTATTCCTTCTACCTGCTGAAGCATCTGCATTTTCTTTCCTCTAGATCAGTGGTTCCCTTCAATCTACTCAAGTCAAGGGGTTAAAAAACAAACCATCATGGTCACATTAGAGACTTCATTTCATTATGCAGAGAGGCATTTAAAATCCATTTGAAGAACTGTTTTCAATAATTCTCCATAGGCTCTTCTAGAGCAGGCAAAGGGTCCATTGCCTTCCACTTTTTGATAGCAAAACTTTCTTTTCATCCCCCCCCCCCAAGTTTGCAAGGCATTCCCCATGACATGCAAGCTCACTTTAACTACCTCCCTCTTCAAATTTTCACAGGTATCAACTCTTCAAATTTACTGATATCAGGCACCACAGAGAAGGGACTGAGGGTACATGAAAAGAAATGAACCACCTGTCAAGCCTGTTTTTATTCGGTTTTAGTCCCCCCCCCCCACCACTTTTTTAGACTCCTACTTTTCACAGCGCTCTGTGTAGCATGGATGTGTATCCATATACACATTCTATCTAGTGTTGTAGTGACTATCCCACCACCCCCCTCCCATATGTAACAATCTTTCCTTGCCATTGCCCGCAAAATGTCAATTTCGAACTAGCCTGTGGGAAAAATGAATACGTCCTGAAAAAGCATTACATTGTGCGGCTGTTTATCTCCATTTCACAATAGCGAATGCGTCATCGAAATGCCCAATTGCCTGGGAACGAGGAAATTTTTGTAGGCACGTGATAGCTTTAGCATTCTTAGAATGGCTAACGGCGTCATATTCACATCACGAGAATCGGGAATGCAGTCCCGACATCATGCAAGGAAACCACATGATAAGATACCGAACAAGGCTGGGCCGCATAATAAGAATTCTTATTCTGTGACTAACTGAGCAGTAACCAGCCAATTCATTCCGCAGATTGGGGCGTAAAGCCGAATTACTAAATCCACACCGCGACCCTGCTGTAGAGAGGTGTAAAGTGGGGGCTCTCAGGGGGCGCTCAGGGAGGCTGAACTGCCCATGTAAGTGCAAAAAATTGCCCCTTTCTTCGAGAGGGCTCCCATTGTATTGTAATCTTCAAAGAAGAAACCCATAAGAGGAGACTGCCGTGAAACGGCATCAAGTTGTGCAACATGTGACCCCTAGAACCAAATTTGACCGTAACGGGGTTAAAGCCTAGGTGTAACCTAGATGATTGTCCCATTGATGGCCACTTCTAAGGCTGGACGAGTTGTTCACATCTGTGTGTCCCCGAAAGGTTTCCTTACCGGTTCACTGCCTACCCGAAGATTTGCCTCATTTTTGGCTGAAATTCTGAACAAGATTATACCGTTTTCCCCTTTTTCCAGCACAGTTATGCCGGTTGAAAACAGCCTGTGTTCCAGACCCCCTAACTGCAAAGTAGACACAGGAAAATTGAAGATATAATTATTTCAGGTATCATGTTTTCAAAATTTCAGGACAGGTATCATGTTTTCAGAATTTCAGGACAGGTACCTTGTTTTTTGGAATTTAATTTCAGGACAGGGTCATTAAACGTTTTCTGGCAGGCTCAACCCATCATTTTTCTCCAAGGTAGACCCTAGGGCTTCCATAGCAAGGAGAGGTGTGTTTTCTTGCTTGCCTGAGCCAAGAGTTAATTTGATCCCGGCATACCAAGCATTAAACAAATACTGTTTTTATCGTCGTTGGTTTCACTGTCGAGGGCCTTCGAGAGCATGCGCAGGCCATGGGCGGAACGAGACGAACGAGCGAAAATCACCGAATGAGTGAAACAACTCTAGTCGTTAAAAGAACATCCATAATAATAATGATTGGGTTTCGGGAGTTCTTTGAGTCATGGAGTTATTACCCTAGCTCAGTGGTGGCGCAAAAGATTAGTGACGGAAGGGTTTGACCTTGCGACAAGGGGGAGGGGGCTAGGTTGAGCCTGCCAAATCGGAGCGCAAATCAGAAAATTCAGAGCCAAGTGATTCACAAGAAAAGTTTTATTGATAGAAAGTTTATTTATTTTCCGCGAGGTTTTACTGTATTCTTAACGGTTCAACTTTGGGGAGAGGGTGGGGCGATCACAATCAAAGTCTTAGTAGCCCTAAGGGATTTTTCATTGGCCCTTATACCACTTGTTGGTAAGTCCCTGGATTATTTTTATTAAATATTGCACAGTATTGCAATAGTCCTGCTAACATGATACTAAGGTGCTGGAGGTGATACAAAAATACAATTATAAGTTTTTCTGGTTTAAAAGTGGAAGTTGTGCCACAATACACCTCATAGAGTAAGATTACGCTTTTGTGGTGATATGGGAGTCCAAGTATTATTTCCAACACTAAACCGTTTGACTTGCCCTCGTCCACAGTAGTCACAAACTCAGTAGGACTGAGATGAAGTAAAGACTGTCAAGTCAATACTGCTATGGATTTCACCGCTTTTGGAAACCGCCATGTTAAAGGCATAAGCACTTAGCTAGATATATATGTTTAGTGCTGTTCTACAGACTCCAGCAACTGCTTCAAGAGAAATTGATATAATAAAATAAGAAACAAGCGACACTGCAATGTGTATCGAGATATTCGAAGGACAAGGGTGGGTTATGTTGCCTATTCGTTCTACATTCACCCCGTGTGTGATAAATAGCTTGTTACCAGGGCCCTCCAGAAGCAGTTTTATTGATTTCTACATTACATTGTGTTATTCATTATTTGGGATCCATGCTTGAATAAAATTGTGTTTATTTTGAATATAAAGGCAAGCCTGAACTAGAAACAGTTGGCAAACTGATCCCGGATGGTTTGCTTATTATGTTCTGTTTATGATTTTGACTAGTCGCGTGCAGATCTTTGCTTGTCAGTGTACCTGGCTGTGTGGAATCCACAGTTTCAGTTTTCACTAAAAATACACGAAAATTCTAGCGTTGCATAGTGAGCAAAGTCGCTTTACTGTTATGATACAAATGGCCGTTCAGCCTCCCCATTTCATTAGAATGCCCTGCTCATCTCCACATTTGTTCTCCACCCTTTAAGGGAGATATTAAATCTGCTTCCCTCTTCCCCCTCTCCCCTCTTCCCTCCCAAATTCATATCGAAATGCTGTTTGAATTACTTGCTTGAAGTGTACGCTAAAAGCAATGAGGAAAGGAGGCATCCTGCCTGATTTTGCTTTAGAGCAGGCAAGTGCCTTCTTTAGCAGGCACTTCCCTTGTGCGCTCATGAATAGTATTGACCATACACGATTCGCCTACGGGGTAAAACTCTTCAGATGCCTGGAAACGTTCCTTCATCTTTCCTTGTGGAAAACACTTAATACTAGGGTTGCTGTTGAGTTTCTCTGCAGGGCTGTTTGATTAACCGATGTTTCATTCTTTTGTAGGATGGATTTGTTGAATTCTTCAAGAAAAGAGATGCGTCGAACGAAGCTTCAAAGCATGGTCTCGTTTTGTCAACCCTGGCTGGCCTCGGAATTGGCGCATTACTTATGCTATCTTGCAAATAACCATGGCAACTTATCCCTAGGGGACAACTTGAATACGCGATTTAGGGATGTCTTTGCCCTCTTTAGTAACCTTACACATTGCCCCATTAGGCCTGAAGCGACAAAACCATTCATATTGGTTAGTTTTCTTAAAATTTCATTATTTCCTTTACTTAAATAACCGACTTGATTAACCGGTCTTGTGATTGTATTCCCATCAAAATATTTAGCAAAGGCATTTCCTTTTTTAAATGAGAATAAATCGAGTATTCAAGTTGTCTCCTAGGATATTTTTTATTTGTTTTGGTGTTGTCTGCAAATCATGGGGAATAACACTATCAAGGGGATTTCCCCTGGGAATATGTCCAATCATCGATGAGGTAACCCTTGAAGATTGGGCGTAGTCTGCTAGGTCATGATATCTTGCACAGGAGATACCTTTCGCATGTCGAAGCAAGTAAACTGCATCGCCAAAATATCGTAACTGGTAATGTCGCTTTTGAGTGATATCTCACTATGCACTGTGTAGCGAGTATTGCTAGATCACTTGGTGCCGAATCATGGCATAATTTTAATTTGCTGCCAATATATCATGTGCAATTCCCACTTACAAATGTTACCGAAATCATTTTATGCACAAACGAGTATATAATATAGACTTATTGATAGTGGGACCTATTTTTCATTACCAGTCCTTCTAGAAGATGGTCAGAAGAGGTTTTACCATCGACTAAATAAATGCTCAGAAATGAGTTTTATTTTATTTAATTGCTGTACTACAAAGCTATGAAATGCCCTATCTGATTAACCTTTTCATTGTTAGCCACGAGAAGCTTCAACCGGAGCCTCTTTAAATTATGCCTCTATCGGACAGGATTGTTTAAATCTTAATTTCTTTCGTAACGCTCAGGTCAGTATCTTCAGCATGATATTTAAGAACAGTAATGGAGTTGAAGAGTGTGACGTAACTTTTTGGCTTTTTAATGGACCATCGCTTGTAATGTTCTTCGCCACTTGATATGGTATGATGCAGTAATTGTCATAATGATTTAACGTCTAAATTAGTAGTTTATATTCTTTAAGTATATTTCGTCGACAAATAATCATAATGGCAATACAATTACAATTCTTTCCAGTTTCACCACAGTAATAGATGTACCATTATTTTATATCTTCCCATATAAAAGATGTATTAATATCTTCCACAGTATCAGATGTACCAGTTCATTGCGTCACTGACGTTTGATATCGTGTTCTTAGAATTAAGTTCATGTTTTCACTATATCTATTGTAAAATGGTTTTTTTAGGCAAGTTTTTTAGGCAAGAGAGACTTCTCACAGCGTTGGGTAGACACTCATGTTGGTTACACGTACTTTCAGTTACAGTTCAATATTTCTACTTAGATGTGTAGTTTCTTACTCAATCGCACCTTGTATCGACTAAGTAGAACCATGCATACAATACTTGGGCGGGTGCTTTGGGTCGAGCCCCTTCAATAATTACAAAATGGATGTGGAGCTTCTTCTCCCCTCTCTACGGTTGTTTGGCATAATCGTAACTCGATATATTGAAACAAGTTTGAGCCATGCAAGGTATTCTTGGGATATTTTGCATTAACTGCTTTGTCTTTAGCTTCTTTTCTTCCAGGTATTTTTGTCGATCTTCTATTTAATTGACCCTTTGATATTGTTTTGTCGTTTCGACATAACACTGGGAATGGTTCAGCTGAGTTGATTTGATTCTAATTTGGGATTCAGGCTTAAGTATTTTTTATGTTAAAGAGCTGTATGATACATTGTTCGGTTCTAACTGCATTTAATTTGTAATGGAATCTTTAAAAGCAGGCATTGAAGTTAGCCTTTTAGTCATTTAAGACTTTACCTTGCAATTGAATCAGGATTTTCGTTTGTTTGTAAACGGCTCAGCACCTGTTGACCATTGCAGTACCGCAAACAGGGTTGTTCCCCCCAGCCCCTCGGAGATGGGAATTTGAAAAGTGTTGTACTAGACTTTTTTGCACTGCTTTTGTAAAAAAGTTAAGCATGCTTGTTATAGCTTTTGATGAGCACGAGAATATAGGCATCCCATGCATGGCAAGAAATTGGCAATGATAGAGCGCTTTCTGAGCTCCCCAAACCCATGCACCTCTTCTGCCCATGCTACTACTTGGAAGCGTGTGTTCAATTTAATTTTACAACAAACCCAACGATTTTATATGCGATTGGTGCTGGGCGTTAATCGAAACTTGGTTTGAATGTCGTGGTATTTACGTCGTAATGTTGTAGTATTTTTTAGTATGTTATAACTTTGGCAAGCCCGTAGCTAGGCCTGTGGAGTAGGGGTGGCAGATCCCCAGACCTGTTGCAAGATCCCCAGACGTTTCAGCGAGTCTTTTTTGAGTTTTACTTAGCAGCGAAAAATGTTTTGAGCGTCAGGCACCATCTTAAGAGGCTCCAATAAACATAATATATGGGTAATATATGGATAATAAGAGATGCAAATAAACAATTCTCTTGCTCCAGGGGTAGCATTGCCACCCCATGCGCCCCTTTGGCTACGGGCCTGAACTTTGGTACATTTCGCAATGTTAAGAAGCATAGCAGGGCTATAGGCAAGATTAGAAGATTGAGGGTGCAGTTGTTTTCAATCAACTGAAATCAAAGGTAATTTTGCAGACAAATTAAAATAATTGTGATGTAAGTGTATGGAAAACAAAAGGTTGGTGATTGTTTGGGTGACAGCTGCCCCTTGGCCCGCTTACCAGTGTGTATGGGCTGCATAATCAGCTGTTTTGTTGAATATATACGTTGCCACCCACTTCAGGCGTTGAAGCAGTTATGTTAATGTATTAACTGTAAAGCTTACGTTAACAGTCACGCAAGTAATTTATAATCAACATTTTTACACACCCATGTGCTACCGTTTAGTTGTTGATTGTTTGAATTGCGCAAATCGTAGGTTTTAGTGCATTTGTTATTTCGATAGTTACTGATATGAGAAGTCTAAGGGGACATTGTTGTAGTTTTTGAGCTAAGATGAGTCTTTTTGTTTATTACAATCACAAAAAAGGTTGAAATTGCGAAGGCACCGGAAGAGTAGTTTTCTTCATTTATCTTGTAGACAGGGAATTTTACATAACAATCTAGCAAACTGGGTAACCGAAGTTTTTAAAGTGTAAATCATAAGAGTAAAAGCCACTGATCATTTCAAGCCCTGGGAACATTCTGGCAAATCTGATGATACTATCGGAAAGAACGTGCAAAACTGAGCTAAAGATCTCAAAAGAGCAATGTGATCTGACCTATAAGCAAAAAGTTATGGCTTTGGAAACTTTTCGTTTTGTCAATCAACTTGCTTTCTGAAGTTTCCTGATAGTGCAGACGCATAGCAGTAGAACTGTGCATGTTACGATAATAGCATAAAGTTAGGCACAAGTACACAATCCGATATGCTGAATAAAATGAAATTCATATCAAGCTTAAAAATGCCCCCAAAAGCTATTTTTGGACTGGGGTACTGTTACCCAGTCCTCTTTTAGGTATAGTGCTACAATGTTCTTAACTTTGCAAGTTAAAACGCTAAAACTTTTTCTGGCGTTATTTGACGTGCTGGATAAAAAGAGATGCAAAACAGCTTTAAAAATTCCACAAAAGCAATTTTTAAACTATGGTTCTTGTACCCAATCCCATATTGGGTCTCACACAATAACTTTCTAACTATGCAAATTGTATAACTGAAACTTGGCTTCCTGGCGTAATCTGAAGTGCTAAATGTAGACCTAGATTTAAAACTTCACCAAAGTCTTTATTTAGACTGAGGTATTTATACCTAGTCTACTGCTAGTTATCGCACTAAAACTTAATGACTAGGCAAGTTGTACAACTGAAACTTTGTTTTCTGGTGAAATCTGACATGGTTAGTTAAATAGAGTATGTCAAGTCTGCGAAACAAACAAATAAACTACTTAAATACCTATAAAATATATTTTTAATAAACTTGTTGTGCTAAATGCTTTCTAAGATCTTTTTGTTTTGTTTTTGCTAGTTGAGATGTGAATCGCTTGCCACATCTTCTTAGTTAAGCTCTGATAAGAAACATAGTCAGAGAGCATAATCAGGGGCATTGCTAGCGGGGGGTGTAGGGGGTGTAACCCCCAATACTTCGTGAATTCGTCGGTAAATCTTCAGATTGTTTATAAAAACCTTTGTTTGTTGGCGTAATTATCTATCAGTAGGTGAAATAGCACCTAAATTCTTCTCTATCTATGTCTTCGTCGGTAACTTTTTCTATTGATGACCCCCTAGTCTAGAATGTCAAGCTTATAATTCATAAAAATTAGAAAGAAATGTGAAAGAAATTGCTGAGCATCAACACATAAATTCTACAAGGGACTATTAAAAGTTTTCAGAAATAAATAATACTCCATTCAACAAGTTTTGCTTTCTTCAAATTGCAGAGAAAGAAACTGAAGTTGATTTGACGCATACTGATGAAGTAGCAAATAGCGTATTGGCCCCAAATGATCATGATAAAATGATTTTTGCTCTTCGCAAATCCTCAAATTGGTCATTGGGAATGCCAATGACCAATTTTTGGTTGCTGAAAGGCAAGGCCAAAATCATAGGATCACACCACAAAAATACGTTGCAAAAACAGCCGGCGCCACCGGGGGAGAGGCGGGGTAGACATGGCCCCCACTTGCGAAGCCAGTAGTTTTAAAGCTGTAGTATAAGAGGTAATAGGGCTTAACCCCCTACTTTTTTAGCCTTGGTCCCCCACTTTCAAATTCGTGGTGCGGGCCCTGCTGAAGATGTTACCACTCCCCCAACACTTTCTTATCAAATATGTCCTCCCCAGTTCTCCCCGTGGTGCCGTTACTGCAGCACTTCAATAATCATCAGGGGAGTCACAATTGAAGGGGGGCTGGTAAGTCTAGAGTGGTTAGAACTTGCAAAAAGAAGCATTGTTCCAAAGTTTGGTCAAAGCCGCAACCATGGTTAGCGACAAGAAAAACTTTGAAAATTTGACATTCTAGGGAAGACCGAAAAATGGATCTAGTCTATTAACAGAGTCGATTTAGAGCCAAGGAAAGTCTCAGCCAATATTCGTGAACTTGTTACTATAATCATGTTCAATAATTGTGGCTTTAATTTTACATGACGTTTAAAAAGGTCTTAGAAGAAACTTTAAAGCGCAAAAATTTGAAAAAGTTTAACCAATCAATCAATCAATCAATCAAAAACTTTATTAATGTGTCAAAAAAATATTTAGCTTGCAAGCTAATCGGGAACACAACGAAAAAGTATATAAAGTTAAATTAGAGCATAAAATATGTAATTACAGTATAATTATTAAAACATAAAAATTTCTAAAAATCCTGTGTACGACTAAACTAAAATCTGCAATCTAAAACAGTTTCTATGTTTATTCTTCTTATACATCTTTTGAATTAGTTTATTGTTGGCACCTCCTTGGTGGCTCTCTTTAATTTGCTCCGCAGATATGGGCCAAAGTATCTAACTGAATGTTTTCCTTCCTTTACGGTACAAAATTTTGGAATTACAAAGTTGTTGTTTTTTAATTCATAAGGAGTTTATTTTATTGCAAACATGTCTTTTCTAAAATGTGGGGCTATGCCGTTTTTTACTTTATACATAAGTATGACAATGTCCTGAAGTCGCCTATTCTGGAGAGATGGCAGGTTTGCTTTCATAAGGAGTTGAGCATATGGCGTAGACTTATCATTATAAACAACTCTAAAGGCTTTCTCTTATAGTCTCTCTATCTTTCTTTTATCTGCTACTTTGCAGAAGTGCACTGCAATATGTTAAGTGAGGGATAATGGCCGACTTGTAGATTGTTAGTTTCGCATTGGTAGGTATTATATTACGAAAACTAGATAAGATACCTATTCTCTGACTCACTCTCTTGCAAAAATTGCTGATATGAGTGCCAAAAGTTTGCTCATCGTCAACCTCAACACCAAGCAGCTTAAGACATCTTGTTTGTTCTGCTTCATTGTTTTCATCAGCCATCACTTATTATCTTTATATTGCTTTTCTTGCTATTTGAATCACCATCGCTTGGTATTTGTTTTTGTTTGCTTTCAGATTATTGTCCTTGTACCATTGTGAGGCT
Organism: Rhopilema esculentum; assembly: GCF_057945365.1. Classification (NCBI taxonomy): domain Eukaryota; kingdom Metazoa; phylum Cnidaria; class Scyphozoa; order Rhizostomeae; family Rhizostomatidae; genus Rhopilema; species Rhopilema esculentum. Next base: position 586,987 of record NC_142831.1, read on the forward strand.
GTCTTGATGTCTTCATTCAAACGCATCTCGACTTCATTACCGTTGTCTCCGAAATAATAGATCTGATGATCGTCGGCATACATGCTTATCTGAGAGTGCATTATTTTGAAGACCAAGTCAGTTTCACTTCCTCTTTATTCATGGCCATCGCTTGAACTCGGTATTTGAAGCATCAATAATCTTGCACCTAATATTTCTATATTATTTGGGAATATTGGGCAGAGTACTAGGTTTCGATTCCGAGCTAACTGCGTCATTACTCATCACTCATCCCCAGGCTTCCTGTCTAGCTGTTGTCTGAAACAAACGGATGGTTGGAGAAGGCAGCGAGTGGGCTGAAATGTTTCTGATCTATTTTTGACATTTATTTTGGCAAAGATATATAACCACCTGAACGAAATATGGCAGAAGCAAGGGTACGTAGTAAGACATCAGGATTGGTGGAAAAGCAAGTGGAAAAAGACGGCGAATGTTCGAAGCAAGGTGGAGAAGTTTTCAAGCAGTTTTTGTATGAAAGAGTAGGGAGCGATTCAAAAGAAGAAGCAAACAAGGAAGACACGAGCGTCAGTGAGATTCCAAAATCCGTTCCTAGCCAAATTGTACATGAATTTTCCGACAAGCGTGCATTGACAGAGGAGCAAAAGCTTGGAAGGGTAAGCAATCAACGGTATTTCCTTCTCAGGTGCGGCCGATAGGCCTAAAAGCTAGGCCCTCGCGTCTTTGTAGCTAGGGTCTTTATGGGAGCAAGTTTTTGACTTTCTTTAACGGCTGGTTTAAGCTATTTGTCCAGCTGATTATATCATTTTGCCAAACGTTCTTTCTTTTAAGTGGAATTAACAGGCCTGGATTTAGGGACAAATGAGGTACTGTGTTTCAAGTAATGAGACCCCTTACTTAGATCCTGAAAGGAGATAGCCTGATACATCATTACCTTCAATTTGAACAAATTTTGAAAAACGCAGGCTAAGATTTGGATAATTTTTTTGGAATTTGAAAGCAGACTGTATGTGCTGAATAGATCATAGATGAATATTTAACCTTGGAGTTTTCAAATGAGATTAAATGAATTTGTATTGACCACAAGAAGTCTATGTGCCTATACAAGTGCTGCATCAACATTAACACACATAAAGAACAGAAAACGCATGCAAAATATAGAGATATGGGGAGCAAAGAATAAATTTCATATTTAAAAAGTAAGGTTACCAATTTAGAGCAGCTTTTAAATTTGTTATGTCTGAGGAAATTAAGTAGATCAATCTCATTTTAGGTCAATAATATGACCCAAAGCTAATTTCATTGATAGAAATATATTTTAATGCATCTAAACAAGATTTTGCAAACGTTTTAGAAGGAAGATTGCCAACAGGGTCTTGTGCTTAAGCCCAAATTAGGATAATGGAAAATCTGACACTTGGAGAGATTATCAGTTACCAAGGAAAATATTTCATGCTTTCTGTTCTATTATCTGGGTTCTTCTAATTTATATATGTCAGATATAGAACCTAGTTTTCTAGAAGATTTGTATTTGCATGCAGACAATTTTTTGACAAAAACTAGCAAAATGCAAAATCTTAGTTTCTGCATTTCTAAGTGTTTTGTAGAATTCCCATGCTTGGAGGAGCTTCTGTGTCATTTGTGTGCCTTTCCTTCTTTTTCAAAGCTTATAAAAACATATTTAAGATTCACTATGAGCCAAGACTATCTTTTCAGGATGGCACTTTTTTCTATTGAACAAGAAGGAGCCCAAGGCAACCCTTTGGTCAAGGGGCAAAAATTTGTCACAGTGACTTTTAGTGCCCATATTGGTCAATCTCATGTAATGTCAAGACAACATATGAAATTCATATTTATTGTTCAATATTTGTTTTCATTTCAGATAATGTTTTGTTGTATTCCATTCTTAATGGTTTGTTGTCTACCATTTAAATGCCAACCTTAAGCATGCATTACATTTAAAGCAAGTTGTTAAATGTCAGCTGAAGGGGAACCTAGCTTTGATTCTTAAAGGACCCTTGATCACTAGTTGGCCTTTGTTTATGTAAAATTCATAAAGTTGGGTTTTGCATCCCTTCTAAAGTATTGCTCACATTTGAAGGCAGAAGCAAGAACACCTACTGAAGAACCACAAATGGCTGCAGGGCAAGAAACAAATGATGATGAATTTGCAAAGCAGACCAGAAATATTTTCAAGCATTTTATGTACAAAAGGCTAACAAGCCAAATAGAAGAAGATGCAAATGAAGGAGACATGAGCGTGGGTGAGATCCCAAGAACAGTTTTTAATCAAATAATACGGGAATCTGCTGATGAGGGGGCATCAACAGAGGAACAAAAGCTTGGAAGGGTGAGCAATCAACTGTTTTTCCCTTTCTGATGGAACCATCTTATGCTAGGTCCCTGCATCTTTGTAGCTAGGCTGCTTTATGATACAGTCATTTTATGCTGTTCAAATGAAGGTAACCATCTCTATGTTATGGCATGTTCTTGTGTTTATCACTTTTTGTAATGTTTAGTTAATTAATACCAGTGTATTAATACTTTTCAATATCATGGGTATGTCCATGACCAATAACTATACCTCATCAGTTACTTCTTCAAGCTATTTTTGAAGCTTTGATAGTTTAAAAAGATATCCAGACTTTAAATCCTTGTATTGTCTTATTTCTGAAGTTCTGATTGTCTTATTTTCTAATGCTGGTATCTAGGGTAATAGGGAAAGTTCTACATGCTTCAGATGAAATAGGCTGAACAACCAGTCTGTAGATATAAGGTGCAATGTTATTATTAACTGCTTTGTTATAATTTCAAAGCACCTGGCTTGGCAGCCTTTAGTTAAATGTTTTCAGTACACAAATTATGTTAACACATACTGCTCATCTCCTCTGAGATTGGCAACCTTGATGAAGCTTGGCTCTTTCCAAAAACCATAACCCTAACAACCTCTCACAACTCAAGTTTCTGAGGCCATGTCCAACAGTCAGCCTTAAATTTTCAATAGGGAATGGATATTAGAAGTTCAAATTTCTGTTTTTCTATGAAGCTATGTAAGTCTAAGTGGCCTTTTCCATGTAATGACCCTGGTTATAATCTGTTTTAGTCTATGAATTAATTATAAAATGTCAACATTATTTTTTCTAGTTTGACTAAGTGTTTGTTGAAGGTGGTTGAGTGACAGATTTTTGTTTTAACTTTTGTCAATAGGTGCTGGTTGGCATGGCAGACAAACTTAATAAGAAGTACCATCATGAGTTTGTTGAGATGGCAGTTAGTCTTCGACTTACCCCAGATACAGCTTATAGTACATTTGCTAAGATAGCACAGAGACTCTTTCAAGATACCATAAATTGGGGAAGGATTGTAGCATTACTCTTATTTGGATACGAAATAGCAGTATCTGTAATAAAGAAAGGAATGGGAGGAATACGGAATTTCTTAAAGAAGATTGTTAACTTCGTTGTTACCTTCATTATCAAGGGACAAATTGGAAATTGGATAAGAGCACAGGGTGGTTGGGTATGTATTTCATGCTAACATTTGTGTCTAATCATGTAAAAACTTATTTTATTGAAATTGGGCTCAAAATTGCCAAAACTTCAGGATTAATTAAGTATGCATTATAAATTAATAATTCCACATCCATACCATCTGACACCACCATCGCCTATTTTAATTTGGTGCACTTTTTAGTCTGTTTACTTTTGCTTTTATGAACTAACTAACCATGTCTAACTAATTTTCTAACTATAGCCTGCGCAAGCCATGCTCAAGATGAATTTGTGAGGGCTTTTTCCCACCTGCACAGTTTTTCAAATCAACATTCTCATTTAACCCGCGCAGTTTAGCTTCCTAGTGTTTGTACTACCTACCGCTAAATATCAAGGTGTTAAACTATTGTATTATCTGATAATATGCAATGGAATAGGAAATGTGTTCACACGAAAGGAATAACAAATAGTGTGATTAATGTTACAAATAATTAAAGTAATATTACAACATGCTGTCAAATGCAAAACAATTTATTTTCAATTCATGACATATAAACTAGGCATTCTCCAAAAAGCCTCATTTCAGCGGCAAAACCTAACAAAGCTTTGCTATATTCCAAAAAGTTTTTTCCTCTCTTGTCTCATCTTAAGGAGTGGAAATAAAAAATTTAAAGGTTGTAATACACACAAATAGGCCTTCTTAAGGTGAATAATGTTTAAGGAATTTGCAAAGTAATGTATTTTTGCCTTTGTACTCAAATACTCAAATGTAAAAAATTAACCACAGTTCTGCAAGGGCTAATAGCCCACGCTGCCAAACAGCTTTTTATAGCCTGAGTTTTTTTTCAGAGAGGCTTGTTACTAACCAAGCTACTAACTAAACTAACTAATTAGCTAAATATTAAAACTTGTATGGTAACATTTATATCATTTCATTTACACAGTATGTGTTCTTTCGATGCTGGTTTTCTATTATAGTTACAACCAGATTTTGTTTGTTTGTTGCAAAATGTGATGTTTATTGATTTCATGAATTTAATTACTTTGTTTATGATTCACAGTAACTTTTTCACAACATTTAAGAAGCTGCCCTTGAAGATGAAATTGGATATGAATCTAAAATTACACAATAACTTTCTTTACTTAAATGTATTTTATGAAGGTTTTGTTCATCCAAGCAATTTGTAATTGTGTTAGCAACTGGATTAAATATAAAACCATTTTTATTTCAGCTGGCCATTATTGATCCCAGACATCACAATCAAGATATATGGCTAACAAGACTTGTTGTTGGATCTGCAATGGCAGCCATTGTTTATTTCTTTGTTCTTAAATTTGGTCCAAAAAACAGTTAGATTGCTAACAAAAATAATCCTTCTGTAGTACAGATTGCCACAAGACATTAAAATTTATGACAAAATACCCATTAGAAGTGCAAGTCATTAAGAAAGGAAAAATGTTGTTGGTGGCATCAAACAGGTAAGCAGTGAGAGCATTTCTGGGCCGCTTATAAGGAGAAAGTTTCTCTACTATTTATCCATCAATTTTCTCCCACTGGGAATATTCAGAAATTTCCTCCATATGAAAAGGTCTTGGTATGAAAAAATGAAACACAATGTATCCACATTTGTGATAATTGAAATCCCAATAAGAGTTTAGGAACATTTTCTATCAATAGAGCTGTCACGCAACTTACTATAGGGCATTTTTACATTCATAGTTGATTGTCAAGATAATCATGCTTTGTTACATAATGTTAAGAGAACTTAATTTATCAAGATAAAAGACTTAAGATAGCACTTTTGACACTTGTTTCTAAAAACTCTTATCAATCTGTGAGTGGTGGATTTTAAAAGTTACTTCAAGGGAAGCTAACTAATGAATTATTCTCATTAGCATGTCTGGAGTCACGTTTTGAAAGTAAATGTGATGTGTTCTAATGACATCATCATTATAACATTGTTGAAAACCTAACACAAGATTATTATTTTCGTACTATATACATGATGTTTGACGTTATTTTCTTAGTGGTCATCTCTTTAACAAAAGTTCTATTTTGAGAATATATTAGCATTGTGAGTATAAAGACTGACAGGCAAGCATAGACCTTGAACAATTATAAGAATGGAAAGCTGTCTCTGATTTTTACTGACACATAGATCAAGATTTTCAACATGTATAATTTATATGTATATATATACCTTTGAAACTATTGCATCATTAATTGGTGATACCCTTGTGATGCTCAGTAGTCAACAATTATTGAAATCCCAAATAGAACACAAAAGGGGGTACATGGTTGCAAACACAGCCTTATTGCTCTCAAATCTGTCTTGTTTTGTAACATTATTTATTTTCCTGTTTGTGGATTAAGGCACAAAAGATAATCAGAGCAAGGGAAAGTCCATGTCATTTTTATTTACATGAGTATTCATCCCTTCTATTGAAAACAAGTCTTGTAAATTTGAGGGAAGCATCTCCTAAAGGTCGACCTGCATCAAGTACATCAAAAATTCCTAAAGTTTGTTCCCTGATGCTTAAAGACAGGTTTTCGGCAATTTTTGAGACCCTTCTCAAACCTTTCTGTCTCACTGACAGATACACCCTTTTTGCAAAATTGTGGTTAAACCCGTTAGGATAGTTGCTTGTCTATAATCTCATCCAATGACTATTTTCAAACTATTCTGCAGAATTACTAGAACATTTGTATAGAAATATTTTTAAGGCAGTCGGATAGTTAGAGGTGGTACTTACCATTTTGAGATTGATTTCTTAAAATTTAGTCAATCTTTACAATAAATTTTAAATGACCCTCATTTGCAAAATCCCTCTGTTGCTCTTTTAAAGCCCATCCTTTGTTTTTCAAAACTCTATTTGAAGATCTTTTAGAGTTTTGATTTTATCTAGAAATATAAGATACCCTTTCAAAAGTGTGCGAAGCAAACTACCAACAAACAGATTTTAACATTGGATATATCAAAGTAATAGATTCTTCAGATGTACAAAACTGGTGCATATATGTTGGCGTAAAAAGTAATTGAGCACATCAGTGATATTTAGCTTTGGAGCTTATGAAAATCAATTATCTTTATTTGGACTATGACTTTCCCTTCCCTGTTTTAGGAGTTACAAGTGCTTTGCAAGTTATTGTATAGCTTAATTGCGACAGAGAGCTTTCTTTTTGAAAGTTGTACAAATACATTTATTAAAGTTCTCATTATATTTGAGTTTGATAGATTCTACTAACTTTGTTATGTTTTCTGTTTAGATTTTAATTGCAAAGAATCCTGCTTGTAATTTAAAAAGTTAATTAACAATGTTTGGCTTTTCCTCAATGATTTTCCTCTTTTTGTATAAGCAGAAGTGTGATAAAATAAAGAATAACAAATCTGTCTGCAGCGGCAATGGGCAATGGTCTTATCACTTCATTTAATGATTGAAATTGATGGCATCAATGCCATGATTAAAGAATATGGTATATCAAGACAGCTGAGTCTTGAAATCCTGTGCAGAGACTGTGTCTCAATGCCTTTTATGCTTCTAAAATTCCAGCTTCCAACCATGTTGCTAAAGGCTTTATCTTCAATTTTGATTTCTCAATAAACAAAAAGCATTATATTAAGTTGTTTTTGACAAGGTCATCATAAGATTATATCTTTGAGCAACTTTTGAAATACATTAATTGACAAGTGAAAAGGAAAAATGTCAAAGATAAACAATCTGGATTAAAAGGTGGAAGCGCTGCTTGCAAGAAAGTTTTAAATCAGTAAATATTATTTTGAACAAAGCATATTGCACTTTATAGTACTCTCAACAATTATGGACACAGACAGTATTTTGAATGACTATATGTGACATTTTGACTTTTATTTAGATTCTTTAGGTTGTTTACTCAGCCTCATATTAAAATTAATGTTTTTCTTAAGATAATTAATCCTTCAATGTTAAAGGAAATCCAAGTCATCAAATGTGAAATGATTACTACAGTAGGAAACCGTTATCATCAAACCAGGTGCTGATAACTGTAAACAGAGTAAAATTAAAGATATTGCACGGTTGGGTTTAAATTTTGTGTAGAGTTGAATGTAATTGCAAAAAATATCACAAAGAAAATGCTGTTTGAATCCAAAATCGTTTTAACTTGCAAAAGTAAATGTTTACTGCAAATTGAACTTGCCAAATATGAATGTGCGAATTTAAATATAATGTACATTTTAATGAAGTTTTCTTGTTGTATATTTGTTTTCATTTAGGTTTCAGAGTTTTACTTGAATTACAACAAGACATATTTAGCAGGGATGACAATCATGTTTTCCTTCTGAATGTAATAATAAACAGCTTCTAAAAAAGAATGGTTTTCGTTACTATATTTTTCATCTGAGTGCAAACCACAAACAACTTGCTTCCAGAATATTAAGCATTCAACAGCTTTAAGATATCCATCACATCTTGTATGCAACTTATTTCCAAATGAAATAAGTGATGAAAAGTGATGAAATCAAGCAATTTGGACAAAAAGCATACTTAAACAATGAAAGTGGTTTTCCAGCACGGAATGAGTACAACTGTTTAGCAGCAAATAGTAGAGTAAAATTTTCAGAATTTGCTTTTTCAAAAGTACAAAGTAAAATTACATTATTCGATCCTTAAACTATGCCTGGTGGTGTCTGTAGATAAAAGCTTTTAGTTGATATATTGCCATGCCATATAGCCGATGTACGATGTTACAATTCCAGAAATAGAGGATGATAGAAGATTGACCAAATGGTTATCAAGTATGTTTTTTCCACAAATGTGTTTCACAGTGCTTGATGGCTTGCTGACAACCTTCTTTTGTTCTTCACAGAAGCCAGAATATTGTAAAGTTGCTCCCAAAACAGAATCAATAAAGCTACCAAAGAGCCCTGCAAAACCACCAAGAAGAATAACTGGCCATTGGGCAGGGTAATCTGCTGTAAAACTGTTGATGAATCCTAGTACCAAAATAGAAATGTAGTAAACTAGGCCAATAAAAAGGCCACCAATCAGACTGGCAGTGGTACCAACAAAAGACACTGCACCATTTGTTCCAACTGGGACCCTTTTTAGTGTAGTTATTAGCCTGGGTGTCTTAGAGCCTACTGCAATACCAATTTCACTTGACCAGGTATCACCATTGCAACAAGCTATTGCACCTAAAACTGCCATACTGAGACAAGATGCCGGGAAATCTCTAGCATAATTCACTGGTCGGTCTTTGTACCCAACTTCCATTAAATAAATTATACATAAAGCGGATGGAAAACCACCATTACATAAGACTTGAAGCCAGTTTCTTTGTCCCCCTAAAAAGGAAAATAAAAATGAGCCAAGATTTATCATTCTCCAGATTTTCTGTGCTAAAAATACCTCAAATATTTAATTCAAAGGTGAATTACCAATTAAATTGTTGGGTAAACTGTTTCTGTAAGCAAAGACATTATGGACAATTGCTCTGTTGGAAATTACAGACAACTTTAGGTAGTACACAATTTAAAAACAGCTTTCTTGAAAAGAGCAAATGCTTTTCATCTTACACTCTTTAAATTATAAAAAATCAAAATAATTATCAAACATTCTGAGGTAGGAAATAAATGTATGCAGCTGGAGGTTAGAATAGGTAAATCGGAAATGCAGGCACATTATAATTAAGGTTGCCTGGTCTGTGCTGTTTGCCCGTAGAAAATATTACCAAATTGAGTCCTAGGGTGATAACCATTTTCATTTGTTTACACAGTAACAGTTTGTTTCAATTTCATACAGTAGATCAGCTAAAAAACCGCTATATGAAAAGACAACTGGGCAGATTCTCTAAATCTGCAAGACTTAAAAAGAGTTGCTAATGCCATTTACCATGAAACCTAATACCATTTACCGCTGTTCATTTAATGATTCTGATAGTGGAGCATCAGCTGTCACAAGAACTGGATTTTGAATATTGTCACAACCGTTCGTGACTAAATAGCTTTGCTTTTTAAATCCCACTTAGCATTAATTTTTCTTTGTGATATTGTTTTGGGACTTCCATTTACAATATATTTTTTAATTCAAGAGACATTTCTGAAGGTGTAGTTATGGCATAAATAGAAATGGTTAGAGGCCTTATGCCATAAAACTTACAAAAATGTCCTATCCAACAAATGAAATTCAACAAATTAAATGAAAATTGATAGTATTCAAACCAAATGGACTGGGACCACACATTATTGTCCAAGTTATGAAGTATCTGGCTAGTGTTAGCTTGAATGTATCTTTGAATGTTCATCTTCTAAGGTTTTAGGTTTCAGCATGGTTTGGGTGCTTGTTATCTGCCCTTTCTAGGAAAGATTGGCCTCTAAAAAGATGCAAACATTCTTGCCACTGCCTTAAAAGTGGAACATTAATGCTAATTAAGTTTTCAAAATTCTCAAATTATGGAATTTATTACTAAGAAAATTATCATTCGCTCAAAAATTGTTGTATAATTCAAAATTCCACTGCAAAGGACACACCCAACGTTCACATGCTTTCTAGTTTTTTAGTTATATGTACTAACTTGTTCTTTCCATGTTCAATTGGATGTCAATACAGTGAGGTTAAAGATAGAAAAAAGACAGAAATTCGAGATAAAATCAAAATAAAATACAGATTCACTAGGATAGAACTAGATATAAAAATTTTAAATAAAATGTCAGGGAAGAAAAAAAAGGTCAAAAAGGCCAAAAAAGGTCAAAAAGGCCAATCCTAAGGGCATCATGAGGATGATCTAAAGCAGGGCCACTGAGATGGGGACAGGGGGCAAACTGCCTTGATGTCTAGGGAACCTCATAAAGAAAGGAATTCCATTTTAAGAATGGAATAAATCCATTTATAGTTTTTTTTTTCATTTTTTTTTCATTTCATTTTAAAATTATCCTGTTCTTAAAAGAAGATAAAGAGGGAGCTTGCTTGGCCTCGCGGCTGAGATCATTCCAGATTTTTGCTCCACGAAATGCGAATGCTTTCTGTCCATTACTAGTTTTCATGAATGGCACTAGCAAGTCAGTTTCGGCATTTCTAAGGTTGATAATATTGCGTTCAGAATTTCTAACAAATAAATGCGAGAGATAATCAGGCGCGAGACTATTAATAGATTTATATACAGTTGTTGCAGTCTCACTTCTGATCATATCCCTTACAGTTGGCCATCTTAACTCTGTAATCAAAGCTTCAGCAGGAGCATCGTAGCTGCTATTTGTAATAATTCTAGGGGCTCGATTCTGCAATTTTTGAAGCTTAACCAGTCGGAACTCTGCACAGCTCCCCCACACAGTACAGCAGTACCGAAAATGTGGCTCTACAATACCTCTATATAATTTGCAAAGTACATTTTTTGGCAAAAATTTTTTCGCATATTTTAAAAAACCTAACGAGCGGGAGACTTTGGCTTGAACAGATTTAATTTGCTCGTCCCACACGAGGTATTGGTCAACTTGGACACCAAGATACTTAATACTGTCGACGAGTTCTACAGGGGAATCACCGATAACGAATGCAGGTGAACCCACAGTGTTTTCACCAATCTTTTTCAGATTTGGTCTAGATCCAATTACCATTGCCTGAGTCTTGGTTACATTCAAAGACAATTTATTGCCCTGAAGCCATTCTTTCAAACATTTCAATTCGTTGTTGAGCGTTTCAGTTAGATCGTCAATGCTCTTAGAGGAATAGGATATGCTAGTATCGTCGGCGTACATCGTAACTTTGCAGTTTTTCAAGGCGAATGGCAGATCATTTATATAGATTAGGAAGAGTAGTGGACCTAAACAAGAACCTTGTGGGACACCACAGTTGATGCTTCCGATGTCAGATTGCACTCCATTAACCTTAGTGAATTGCTGCCTACTGCTAAGATATGATTTGAACCATTGAAGCTCAAGACCCTGAATTCTTTTAGATAGCTTTTGAATAAGTATGGCATGATCAACAGTATCAAAAGCCTTTTTCAAATCAATGAAAATATTTCCTGTAAATTTTCCACGCTCAATATTAATGTGCCAGTCATTAGTGCCAGAAAGCAAGCAAGTTACAGTGGAATGCAGAGCTCTAAAACCTGATTGGCCAGAATACAGAAGTTTATTTTTGTCTAGATAATCATATAATTGGTAGTATAGTAAATGATAGTAAAACATGACAATGAAACAATTAAAACAAAGTAATATTGAAACGATTTAAAGAAAATGACTTAGGTGCGGGCGCATATCCAGCCTGAATTCTGACCTATGCAAAGGTTGTCAGAAACAGAAGCCATGCCCTTTTGTGCTGGAAACGCCTAAATATTTCTGAATAAAATCAGTATCACTGATATTGAATAGGGAGTTCCAAAATGGAATTCTAAGGAAACAACTCGCAAAGAGAAGGCTTAATTTACCTGCAATTCGAAGGAAAAAAGATTAAGTAGCCTGATCCCAGTAGGATTCAAACCAGGGACCCCCACATTCCAAAATCAGTGGTCATACCTCAACACTACAGAACAGACACTGCAAGGTTGACTAACTTAGCTAGAGGTTCCTTAGCAGAGGTGAAGCAGTGAAAGTCAATTCTCATTTCATTGGTTGCAACAAACAATTAGAGAAGTCCACTATAAACAATTGCATAGGTCAACTCTGATTCCTATTGGTTGGCTGTACCGCTGCAGAGGCAAGCTCAACATCTAATTTGATGAATCAAATCTCACCTATGATCTCCCCAAAGATTGCAAAGGTGAAGTACACTCTGATTGGCTTACAAGACATTTGCATAGGTCAAACAAGCAGTGATTGGCTCTCGAGGGACAAACAAGTTTCTGGATTCAGAAAATACGGACCAGATAAATGCCTAGAATCACCTCTCGGCTATTCTGTGCAGAGGCCGAAAGATAGTCAGCAAAACAATGCCCTGTCGTCTGCAGGTTGTTGGTATCAACGGGGGCAGATCTAGGACGGACGTCGCTAAAGAATTTGCCAAAGAAACTTTTGATTAATAATTTCCATTTCATTTTGTTGTTGTAAAAATCTGACTTATGCCTCTGCATAAGTTGCTGTAGTCTGGACCCGCCTCTTAATCTAAAGAACAGGGTGAGAAGAATTTTATGTTTGCTTGCAAGGAGCTTTTCTTCAGTTTTACCCCAGGCCAACTGAAACTTTTTGGCAGCCCTGATCTTAAGTGGATCACTCAATTTGGAATGGCACACTTTTTTCCAAGCTCCAAGCGAACAAATTTGAAGGGATATTTTGTTGTATTTGAAAAAACTTTTTAATTTGCACCACATCCAAAAACACACCCAAACACGCTCATCTTTTGGGTGTGCAAGAGGTCACTCGTTGTTTTACAAAAATTTCTCAGGAGTGCAGTTGCCATACTGGAATAGAAAGAGGTCAGGGACGCTGGAGAGGGGGGCACAGGGGGTCAACTGCCCCTGTTGCCTTTTGATAGGAGGGGCAAGGGGGGCTTAAGTGCCCTTTTCATAGAAGTGCCCTTGACACCGGTCTTTTGTAGGAAATCCATGAGATTCATATGAAATCCTGACTGTATTGCCTTATTGATGACGACATTTCTCGAAACCTGTGAAAAAAAATTCTTATGCCAAAATTTAGCCGATTTTTCAGATACCGACAGAGGATCGAAAGAAAATGACAGTTACGAATAAATTTTTGTTAGCTGGGAATTAATTTTTTCAAATGTCCTTTTACTCAAGCTCGCCCCCCTTGCCCCTTGCCTTGGTCGTTTCCGGATCCGGCGTCCCTGAAAGAGGCTTTAGACAGAGATTTCGAGGCACAATAATAGGAACCTAAAATAAAAGTTATTCTAACCTTCCTTAAAGTCCTCTTCGATTTTTCTCTTTTTATCTGATTTCCACTTCGTCCACAACGAAGAAGTTGTGAAAAAAGCTAGCAAGGATGCAAAAAACGCGTAGCCTGCTAACGTTAGAGTAAAACCAACTATCACAGCAGCAAGTGCTCCACTGAAGTTAAGTGACCGTTTACTGTATCCTCTGACTGAAACTAGAATCGATGAAATCCATGCAAAAATAAATCTAAAAATAAAGGAGTTCACTATCACCGCCATGGCCATGGTTCTTTTTTACGGTGCAACTACAAGCCCACCTCCAATTAAGATGCACGTGTGCTATTAAGGTGATTCGTTTTCAAAAAATGAAAACCAGCTGCCAAGGTGCGCATTTACAGGGTGGGAAATAAGGCCTTGCATTACTGTTCAAAACATGCTCATTTAGGCATGCATTTCATCTAAGTAAACTGTTCTTCTATCTTCCAGGGCCCCACGTTATTGCAGAATAATAGAGCGTTTTTAAAAATCTTTTGTTATGATTGTTCAAAACTCCTATGCCCCCCCCCCACTTTTCAACCTGCGTCGGAGCCCATGTCTTCAGCATTTCCAAGCTATTTGCATGTAAATATAGGTTTTCTAAATAAACAATTAGCATAGCGTAAGTAATAAAAATATGTAGTTAAATAAGTTGCGGACGTTCCAACTTAAGAATATTTAAAATGGGGAGATATTTTTAATAAATCTTCGTGGAATTTACGAACTTGCCCCGTCATCAAAAAATCAATGCATGCCAAATTTGGAAAAAATCACAAAAAATGCTCTTGCAAAAATTGATTTCTTAAAAATTGGTTGATTGATGATAATGATAATACAGTGATGGTCGTCATGAGGCTGGAGATGATGATGGTACCACTTCTCAAATGCAAGAACGCATGACTAAAATTCCAATCAATTTATATCCTAACAACTGGCGTTGAAGAGACTTCATGCAATGCTGCCTTACGACAGCTGAAAATTTTCGGTATAAGAATGTAGTTTTTATGTTTATTTGTTTGCACTTGATGACTGTGACAGCTAAAATTTCTAACTGAGGATTAATCATCATAATTCTAAAAATTAGATTTTTAACATACACCCAAAACAGGTCATCACGAATAAAGCTCAATTTTCCCGCTGCTCTAGCTTTGGCCAGTCTGCCTTCTTTAAGAAAATGCTTACAAGACTGTGGTAACAGTATTCTGAAAACTAAGAAATTATCCTGCCTAGTTATAACAACATTCTATTTTTTGATGTGGTTTATCAAACTTTTATGAACAAATAATGGTCAAAAATGTTTCATTTGCGTATCATTAGAAGAAAATGTGGATATTCCTTAAGAACATTCTCCCATTCGTTGCCATTCTCGTTACTCAAAGTGGCGCAGCTGTCTCTTTTTAGCGAGTTTTGGTGAATTGGGAAATTGTTAACTTGCAACATGTTACGAATATAAGTTTTATGGGAGAGTTTTGGTAAAGAAATTATTTCTGCATAAGCACGAATATCCTCGAGATTATCATTGCTAAGCGTAACTCTATTTTTAAGATAAGGGCATAAGATTATTTTTTCGATAAAAATAAACGTGATACAATTTTTATTTGTGTCTAACGACGCATGTAAGGAAGGAAGGTTCGAACTTTGACTCAACTGCGACTTCGTTGGTCAAGCTTGTGACAAAAGTTATATCACTTGTGGAGCCAGACTTTGTCTCTCACCTCCCCATCCACGTTGCGTACCCACTCATAAAGGAGAGCACTAGCGTTTGAGACAGTGACACGCCCGTAACCGTAGTCGTTCTCGGCATACACTGACCAAGGCATTTTGAGATGGTCATCTTTGTCACGTGTCATTCCAGCAGTCCCAACAACAATATGAATGACGCCATCATCCCTGCATTCTTGTCGATACACCTTGCAGGTGCGTTCGTAACTATGGTAATGGGCCCAGAACGCCATGTCAACGCGGTATTTGAAGAGAAGGTCCTCAAACGCAAGCTGCATGCCGAAGGAAACTCTAAGATCACTGCTTATGTCTGCACTAGCGTACATCGCACGGTGACCTCCGATCAACACCCAAGGTGTCTTCGCACGATTTACACTTTGCAGATCATTTTCTAGCCATTCATACTGCCTACTGCCAGGCCTGAAGTCATGTTCCGTGCTCATCATAATCATGTGCACCATACCATAGTCGTAACTGTACCACCAAAGATGGTTTCCATTGTCTGGCATGTGAAATCTGTTGAACATCGGAACCCCACATTCACCTCCTGAATCATCGCCATAATTTCCCCAGTATGGGTGAAAACCTAACCCAGATGCCCCACTGGGGTCCTTTTCCCCGCCACTGACATGATCCTGTTCGTGATTTCCAATTCCAACCATGTATGGTATGAGAGTTGAATATGGCTCAATGTATAAATGCCACAGATCCCATAGATAAGCCTAAAACACAATTTTTATATGAATATATTCATGTTAGCTGCATTTGACTTATTGCTGATTAACTTTTGCTATTAACTTGGTCATCAGTTAATTAAGCAGATTTACTTGTGAATACTCATTGATCTTATACTAGCGAGAACTGGGTAAGTCGCTGACTTGTAATATCATTTCTACTATTTGAAGCATGGTATCTAATGTCTGTGGCATAGTTTCAACTACACAATGTTCACCCTTCGTCAATACAGGGGGGTGTAATGGTATCAAAATAAGGGGATTCTTGTCGAAAATGGCTATTTTTCGGCATTAGCGAGGCAGGCTCAGCCCCTGACCCAGCGCCCCCTAGCACTACACCCCTGGTCATCAGGGTCGTCACCTATTGTGCTCAAAAGGGTGCTTAGGTCCAATTTGCCAAAAAGTTGGTGTACCAGCCCTTATTTGCTAATGAAGCAACCCTAGATGGCAAAAGACTTCAGTTTTTACAAACGGATGTTTTCCCACACCCCACCTTAGCGGCAAGTTAACGTTGATGCATAAAAAAATTACCAATCCCAAGGTTGTCTTAGCTTCTCGTGGTGAGATTCAGCCACAGAGAAAGGAAGCTTAATCATTTGCCCCAGGTCTCATTCTTCTTTCTTCAGTGAGTAAAGTCATTTGGCGAATACAAGACCGTACCTGTTTTTGTTTTTCGGAGGCTCGTGCCCCTCATATTTCAAAAAACGTTTTTTCCAATGAAAATATCTTTTTCACGATTGTTTGCAAACAATGCTGCCGCCTAGGCACACTGGCGGATTGAATAATAGGAAATGGTTTTAATGCGAATCCTTGTGTCAAATATTTAGAATATATCCTTGTACCAAATTCTAATAAATACTTTCTATCTAAAAAAGTAAAGTTTCAAAAGAGTTCTCACAATCATTTAGTTATACGTACATGACCTCTTGCATACGAAATATCCCCATTGTGGAAAATGAATTGAATATCGTTCTTCCTATACTCTTCTAGCATCCAAGCAGCGGTTTCGAAGGCACTAGGGAGTGTCAGACCCATGTCACCATAAACGATGAATTTGAATGGCTTCTTTGATCCACTTGGAAGTGCTGTTGTAAAGTTCATCACTGGACTCATGGCCTGCCAAAGATACGAAAACTTGTCTAGCTCAAGGAGTTCGCAACGGGCTAGACTGGAGTAAATACAATAGTTCTCCCTAGAATTCGGTCTCTTATCCTAAAAAAAGCCTATACCAAAATTCAAGGCGGCAAACCCCCAATAGCAGATAGATCAAATTTTATAAACACAAATGAGACTATAGGAGAGTTACCCCATATTTTGCATTGCTAAGAAAAATATATCTGTTTAAACAGTTTTCACATTAGGCTGTTTAAACATATTTTTAAAGTAAAGTAGGCCATCCTTGTCAGGCCAGGGCAGGTAGCAGAGCAAGCCAACACCCCTTTCATTTCCCAATCTTACGCAAATAAGTGCTACTTTTCAGGTAATATACTATAGTAACGTTATTCTTGCATTTTGATTTAACAGATATCTGCTAATGAGGGAGGAGGTACTCAAATATATTTAGGATAGGGGTGCTCAGGCTGTACTACAAACCCTCAGCCCCCCCCCCCCCCCAAAAAAAATAATTTCTAGCATAAAAATATTTTTCTCGCCATCCACCAGAAATCTTGCAGTTTTCTCTATCCTATAAAAACATTTCTCATATTCGAGATCCAAACAAATAGTTCTGGATTCCATGAACCCAAATAACTGTTTAAAATGGTGACCCAAAAAGTAACTTTCAATCAAATTCTAGACCCAAAAACGTAGCCTGAGCGTCCCTTTGCTCAAATAGTCAGGGCTGTTAGCCAAAATTTTGTGCAAAACCAGATACCAGCATGAAACCAAGTGAAGGTCTAAAAATAGCACATAGGGGCATTTCTCAGCTGGGGTCTGTATCCTATCTTTTTGAGCATATCAAACTGCCAATTTCTTCCAATTTTCATGCTGATATCACAACTAGCAGCGATAGCAGCGATATTATTGAAATAAATGCTTTGGGGCCTGGGACCCAATACAACGTTCTAAAAGTAGCACTTGGGGGCATTTCTCAGCTGGGGTCTGCATCTTATCTTGCTCGGCGCCCAAAACTACCCTTGTGGACAAAGTTTCATTCTGGTATCCGATTTTGCACACCTCTCGCAAAATCTTGGTCTAACAGCCCTAACTAAAATATACGAGTAAACTCCTGGGAGGATTACGAAGGATAAACAAGATAAAAGAAATCAAATTACAACATAAATACAAAGGCCTGTTGTACCAACCTCAGTTGTGCCATAAGAATAAAAGTAGCGTGTCATGGGCTTCAGCTTTGTAAGCAGTATGTCATGAATATAACCAGGCTCCCTGAATCCAGTGGTATTGGCAACTGGTCCGCACATATCACTTGCTTTGTACGTCCAAGATTTACCAGTGGCTTCCATATCCAGCTTGCTTTTGGATACACCATATTTAACAACAATGCTTTTGGCTACAAAAAAACCGTTTTAAATTAGGGCCCGTTCACGCTACTCTGTTTTCAAATGAAAACGGAGTCAAACTAATCCGTTTTTGCCTTGCGTTCACACTACTCTGCTATGAAAATGGAGTCGTTTGAAAACGCAAATGAAAACGGATATTTTCGAATACGCTCCGTTTTCAGTATTAACACCAAAAATGGAGACATGTGTATACGCTAACAGCGGCAACAAAATACATGCTTTCTAGCATACCAAATTTAAAAAATTTTGAAATCGAGATTTCACAATGGACTGGTAGCGGTTACAACAAAAATTTTCACAATTTGCTTCATTTAATTTCATCAAAATGACGCCAATTTGTTGAGGATTCATGAACGCCTCTTTTCAAAAAATGAGGGCACCAACACAATGATGTATCATTGCACCAACAGCGTTTTTGTTGGAGCAGTGTAAGCACTTACCGTATTCAAATCGTATTCTTTGAAAAATTGGAAATTTTCTGGCAGCTTTGGAAATTTTTTGGCAGCTTTGGAAATTTTCTGGCAGCCTTGGAAATTTTTTGGCAGCTTTGGAATTTTTTTGGCAGCTTTGGAAATTTTATCTTCAACATTCCTAACGAAAGGCTTTTGCGAAAAATGTACATTTTTCTGCAAAGGACAGCTTTTGTAAAAAGTTATTTTAAAAAACATCGTTAATGTAACAGGTGGCTGTGTGACAGACGAGAAACAGAGCCAAGGAAAGAAATTACTCGAGGCTGGTACAAGGAAAAGAATGTCTTGCTAAGGACAGTTTTGTAACTTTGCTCGCCAGTTGCTAGTCCTACTACTAGGTATCGCTAGAAAATCGCCTGCAGCTACTGTGAGACATAATCATTCATGCGAAAAAGTCTACTGAACTTACATAACGATGACGTCCACATAACTCGCATTTCTGCAGGGTTGCCCGTCAAAGCAAGCCTCCCCTGCAAAGGAGCGTTTACGCCAAACTGAAAAGAAACCTTGTTGCTTCTCGCAGTTAACGTCGATTTTCCATAATTCCTAAAGTAACGAAATTCGCAGTCATCTCTTAAATTGTAAAGTCGAACGGAATGACTCCCGTATCCCAGGTTCCATGTGGAGGTCACATCAACAAAGAAGTGATCAAGATGTCTTTTTATGTTATCATTTGGTGGGCATAATAGGGCAATCCAATCTTTGGCGTTTGGTTTGGCAATCCCACTCCAAGACACAGTTACCCGCTCACCACTCTTCAGAAAGGAAGGCCTCACGGTCAGCACGGAATGTTGCAAATCGTAGCTCGATATCTTTTCGATTATAGGATGATTAATTTCACGGCCATAGTCAGGCCCGTCTTTGTTTATGAGATTACCATCTTTGTCTTGCCTCCTGAAATATGTGGGTACCACATGCGCATGTTTGGTGTTCTTGGATACTGCCTGTTTGGAGCCAGCATATGCCGTAGCCAAGTAGAGTAAAGTGACATAAAACTGAAACATGGCTCACCCATCAAATTTTAGGAAGCTACTCGCAGAGCATTCTACTTTCAAAAACATACCTCTCTTTAGAGCATGCGCTGAGGTCTTGTGACATTGGTGTTAGTTCCAAAGTTCTGTCATGCCATTTCCGGCTCGCAAAAAGACAGACACAAGGGAATAAACAGAGACCTGAAAACTGTGAAAAGTAATTCAAATTCCAATTCACTGTAATTCGACAACAACTTCTCAGGATGACACTAAGATATAATAGAAATATCTAAGTTTGCATCGAAAAATATTTTTAATTAGATATTGGTGTTGCCTAGGCCGTTTTAAGGTGCCATATGCTGCATAAAATTACAATTTTAACATTTGTTCAAGTAAACTGACAAGTTTACAACTTCAAAAGCTTTTATAGAATTTGAACAAAGAAAAGTAGTAAAAGAATGTGATGAAAAACGATAAAAGGAATAAATAAATTATGAGAACGGTAACTGAATGGTAAAAGGAAGGTATTTACTTTCAGCCGGCAAATTGCTCCCACCGTTTAATGAGGCGTGTTCTGCGATGACCTCCTAAACGTTGTTATACAGCTAATTCTGTCCTTTTTCTTTGTGATCACTTAATTTGCTTGCTTTTAGATATTTTCGTCAGTACTACAATACTGTTGTTTTTACCTTGTCGTGTTTATACCTTGCCAAAATTCTATGTAACTGCATTGTGTCACAACCATTATTGTATTCATTAACAGTGCCGTAGGAAGGGAAGGATAGAATTATTAGGGGTACCATTGCTTGAACAAATTTGGAGCAAAAGGGATGGTTCATTTGAAAAACAGAAGAATGATTTTTTGGGCAAGAGGCCCATCAAGAACAGAAGTGCTTACAGACCTGATTACAACATTGGTAGTTTTTGCATATCTCGATGAGTTTTTTAAAGATTTCCCCAGTTGCATATTGTAAACAAAAATTTAGGTAAAGCGGCTTATTTTCCCATGAAACATATAGCATAGAACCGGAAAAGTGTTGGTAAGGTCTATAGATAAACCTTCCAATTTCTTTTCATAAAGATGACAGACGACGTTTCTATCAAAGCTATAAAAGCCAACTGTCTTATCCACAAAACAGGAACTTCTGACAAATATAAAAGTGATCTTTAGGTGGTATCATGGTGGCTATGTACCAAGGCAAGCCCAACGAGAGGGGGCAAGGGGGGGACAAATTGCCCCAGGGCCTCGAGGTCAAGAGGGCCTAATAAAAAACCAATTTTATCTAGAGGGTTAAATTAATGAAATGTAATAAAAGTATTCCTCAAAATATCAAAACTTTTCAAGTTATTGAAAAAACGGAGACCCACTACCGTGTACGGATATGAGATCCACTTCTATGGAGAGAACACATTTGTAAGTTAGCCTCGTCTTCGCGATGCTTTTGGAACTTATTTCAAAATGTGCACGAGAAGTTGAGATGGGAAGGTCTGGTTGTGAAAGGTTTTATAAATAATTTGCTTCTCAGAAGTTGATGTGAGCCTAAGATTATATCTTTCAAATATATGTTCTAGTTTCAAGATTCTTTTTAACTTTTTTCAGTCACTGATTTTAGTTCACGAACCATACATAGTATAGCACTGATTGATTGATGATGGTGGCCTAAATTCTTGCGACCTTTTGTGCGTTGTTGTAATTTTCATACAATCTTTTTCTTGATAGTTACTGCATTAAAATAGCTAGATCAACAGTCTGAGTTTGCATCCTTGAGCTTGCTTTACCTGCTTGGAAATATAAATATAACACAATAGGCCGACGTTTTACGAAAAGAATAAATGCATGCCTTTTGAGATTGGAAGAACGTAATTTTACACCAACGATCTCGATGAATATGCGTGTACGAAGAATTTGTATGAATCAAAACCATTTCAAGAAGTAATATCTAGATTTATTATTTAAAGTAGTATTTACCTATAGTACTTTGCGAGAAAGATTTTTTTAAAACCATGTAATGATTATCTAATAATCATTAAAACCAACTTACAATCTTGTATCCTTCATTGAATAAACGCAGGGAATAAAAACATAATGTCAGGATCTCAAAAACAACAGAGAGTCACTTTGGAAGAGGTTCAAGCTGCAATAAATGCTCTTTACAAAGGAGCAGATGTCACAAAGAAAGATGAAGCTTCAAGATGGCTTGAGCATTTCCAACATTCAGTATGTTTTCTTAACTGTCTCTTCTACCTTATCAATCATTGTTCATCAATTAACAAAGGCTATGTTAATTTTTTGTGAACTATTTAGGCTCTCTGTGTTCATATCTAGTCCTGAACAACTAATTAAATCTTTGATATATGCTAACTTATTGCAAAGCCTTGCTTCATTATTACATTTCCTATTATATTTGTCATAATCCCTATATGACCACTGGCAATTCATCGACCAACACTTAGATGCATCCTTTGCATCTAAATGATTATTAGGGGGCCTCCTTTGTTTGACATCTCTAATAACAAACTACAGGTCGCCAAAAATGGTACCTACCTGGAAACCATGCACCAAAATTACAAAGATGCCAGTTTTTATCATTTTTTAATGTTCATCTGCTATATTTGTTGGGGTGTGTCCCCTTTTCTCTAACCATAGTTTCTTTAAGATTGCAAATTTTGCAGTTTGCCCCTACTTGTCCCCCTCTTGGCGGCCCTGTTTATGTGTATTGAAAAAGTTTCTTTTGAAGATGCTTGTCCTTCTTTTCAGCTTTGTTTTTCTGAGTTACATCTTTTTATCAGTCAGAGATTGTTGATCTGCTGATATATTAGAGAATAAATCTGAGTCAGGCCTGATTAGGCCAGTTATTAGACCCAGCAATATCTGGCTAAATGTCCTCTTGTTTGTATGGTTTTGCTGTATTCAATCTCTTTGTTTTAGGTGCATGCTTGGGAACTTTCAAGTCAGCTCCTGCACTTAAACCCTGACACAGAGACAAGTTATTTTGCAGCACAGACTATGAGATCTAAGGTTTTATTTTGTTTATGTTTTAGTATTAATCTTGTATTGAGGTTCCTAGTCTTAAAGCTTTGGCAATGTCAATTTGTTTTGTTCTTTTGGTGACACTTTAGCCAAAAAGCACTATTTATATATTTTATCTTTTCAATATCATTAAACTGAATTATTTTTTAAAATGACACAACTTTTGATACTGATTTATTTTTAACTGTTGTTTCACACAAGTGGAAGTGAAATTCATTATATTTGAACAATCATTTTTGATATCATATTAATTTTAATGTTATTGAAGCAAATGGTATAAAATAGCTATTCTCCACAAGTTCTTGATTATTTAAGTTTTTGCATTTGTGTTGTTAAGTTTGGTTAACTTGAGTATGTGGTTTAGAATCTGGAGTTCTAAACATAAAATCATCTAGAGACTTCAAAATGATGTAAAGCTTTTCAACCAGTTTTGTGTATAATCTTATTTTGTGTTTGTTTTGTTTAGATCCAGTATCATTTTGCAGAACTGCCTATTGATACTCATAATGTAAGTAAAGAGTTATTTGATTCCATTGCCTATCACTATATCCTGTGCTGTCAGCCTAACTTTGTTTGTTTTAACTATGTTTTGCTAAATTTTTGCTTCTCATTTTCTTATGAATCCAAATTTGCAAAATTAGTTCATATGTTATCAGATTTATACTGTTTTTGCTTTTCATGTTACAAGTCCCCCCCCCCCCCCCCCAAAAAAGTGCTAACTCAATCTAAAAAGTTTTCTTTGTTATTGTCAAATGTCAAATTCAACAGGTCTTGAAGAATTCTTTGATGCAGCAACTGAAAACATTTCAAAAAGACTCTAAATCAACCATCACTCAGGTATGTAACAGCAGCTCCTAAAGGTATTGATAACAATTTGAATCTTGTAGGCTCCTGAGCGTTTTATTTTTCAGACATTTTGATTTATGGTTTAATCAAGTTTAAAACCAATATAATATCATAAAATTAATGGATTGAACTCTTATAGTTGCATACATTAAAAATTGAATATTTTAATTATATTTGTGTTATTTATGAATTACAGTTCAAATTATTTCTGTGTAAAAACATTTCTTAAGGCCTTTCCCGGAGAAGCACTGGATCAAGTGTGAGTGCCTAAAGCACATAAAATAGCAATGGAAAGTTATTTAGTGGGCGTCTGAAAATGTAAAACAATTGCCACAAAGCAAAGTATTGTTTTATGATAATGAGGATCAAACTTGAGCTATCACCCAAATGACCTCAATATTATGATTTATAAGATTTGTACAAGAGGTTATATTGCTAATCTTTTGATTTTTTTTACCTCGCATTTTATAAAAGCATTTGAAATTTGGATTATTTGAAAAAGCAAATTAGTGTTTTGGCCTTTTAGCAAGAAAAAGTCCCAAGCGAGTGGCCCAGCTCTCCCGCGATTTCTCTTGTGCCAGTAATTGCTCTTAAAATAATAATAGTAATAAATGATACTGAAAGCGTTATTAACCTTTTTAAAAACCGTATTATTGTGTTATGAGGTGCTTTTGTGTAAGGTAACATGGGCTCAGAGACATGTTGGAAAGTGAGAGGGCTGAGGTAAAATTTAAAAATGGTAACAAGAGTTTTTGAGAAAAGCTCTATTTTTTGCCAGAAAGTGGTAAGACATGCTTCAAATGAAAAGGCCTGAATGATATTCAAAAATGCAGTGATATTTGAAAATGCAATGATATTTGAGATTCCATTGTTTTTGTTTGGACCCTAAAAGTTTGATTTGTTTTCATTAAGAAGAAAATGCAAACATTTGAAAATGTATGTGTGTAGATATGGTGTGCAACCTGTTCACATGATACTGTATACAAATAAATATGTCACAATATCATACCCAGGACCCAGAGGTGTTGTGCCATAGGAGCTCAACCCCCACTATCTATGCCAAAAAGGAGCCAATTTCCACTTTTACTCCTATTTTTGCACTCCTCCCAAATATGTTCTTAATGTAGATATATTTAGAAGTGTGAAATACAGCACCTTATGGTATTGAGAAGTTGCTTTATCAAGCATTTTCATTTTGTATTCTGTTTCTGTATCTTTGTAATTTTGGGATTTTTTTTCTCAAATTTGATAAGCTGACTTTCTCATAAAAAGTGTATTATGATTATTCAAATTATATAAATGACTGATGAAGCAGCCAAGGTCTGAATAAAGGCCTAGTTGGAACAAATGCCTACTCTTAGACCAATTTTTTTTTAATGTGGTCCATGCCTTAATAAGTGCCTAGGTACAAATATGCACTATATAAGTATAAATTATTGAGTATTTTGTTTCTTTTTTAAAACAAAATAGTATTAAAATTTGGTATTCTCAAAACTGTGATAAGCATCAGAACTGGAATAAACTCCTCTTCTAAATGCATGTCCCTCCTAATAGACTAAAGATTAAATAAGCCGCCCGGATGTTTTACTGATGAGTTTTGGAAGTCACAATGTTAAGCAAACTTTATATTTTTCAACAGCTCTGTCTTGCTTTAGCTGATCTGGCAACACAGTCTCCTCAGTGGAATAGCCCAGTCAATGAATTGATTCAAGGGTAATTTTTAGACTGTTTAATCCTTAGAAACAAATTTTCTGATACAAACATGTTGATTTGTATATATTATAACATCCAATTTTTATATAATGTAAATTTGATGCAATTTATTCTTCTTTGTTTTTAGGTTTTCAACTTCTGTCGAGGAACTTCCTATTTTGCTGGAAATTTTGGCATATCTACCAGAAGAGGTTAAATATCATTTAGCAAGTTTTCTATCTTTGGCAAATGACTATATTGTATAACAACAGATCTCTCCAATCAAGGCTCCTCTAAAATCTTTCCAGAACTGAAATGTTTTTTCATATATAAGTAATGGTTGTGTTAATTATTTCACCTGGAGTTGTTCTCAGTTTTTCATATAGCCTGAAATCTTAAGCTGGTGTAAATTAGGTCAATTTTCCGTATTTTTTGTGAACTAACAAAGAAGCAAATTTTGCACAAGGTGAGTCATGTTGTAAATTATGCTTGTACTTACTTTAGAGAATCCTGCATCAATATTTTTGTTTTTTTTACTCTATAGGTTGAGAGCCCTCACTTGAAAGTGGGTAGAAACAGACGTGAGGAATTCTCAACCTTGCTCAGAAAATCATCTGAAACAGTTCTTCATCTACTAGTGAGTGATGTTACAGCTTGTTGACTTTCTAGTGCTTATGGTAGGCTAAGATTTGTCTTGTTGGTTTCTTTTCTTTGTTCTAGCTGTAAATAAACTGAGAAAGGGAAGACAGAAATGGGCCACCCAGCAGCTGATTATAAGGATATTATGTTGATTGGCTTTATGGCTCATTCTTTTTGCTTTTTTATTTCCATATTTCTGAGATTCAGAGATTTTAATATGCTCAATATATTCAATATTTCTCATGTTGGGATGTCTTTTAATTTCTTTTCTGATCTTGGTTTGTAAAATATAATTTTTTTCTATGACAAAATTGGCTTCATTAACTGTCTTGTTAGGTATTTAATGATACTGTGTATGTATGATCATTTAACATCTAATGATTTTAGCTTCATTGTCAAAAAAATTGTCCAGCTGATGAAAAAGTTCAATGCAAGGTATGTCTTTAATCATAATGAATTTCAAAATTTTGGCAAAGGGGTTTTGCTTGAAATTTTTTAAAAATGTCAATATTGTATTGCTTGTGAGTATTCTTGTAAAACACTGGCAATTAAACTATCAAAAAATTCTCTTTGGAACTTGCAATTTTTGAAATTGAAGAGTGAAGTGAGTACTGTTATTAGCTAATCTAAGTGATTTGCAGGTAACTTAAATGATAATGACTTTTTTCATGTAATCTTCTAATATATAATTTATTTGTATTGACAAATCAAACACGGCTCATTTTCTTTGTAGATATATTATTGCTTTGGAAGTTGGTTGGAGCTGGGGTCATTTCCTCCTAGTATAATTGCAAACAGTGATTTGCTGCGGTCAGTGTTTGAAACATTGGTAAGTCTTTCAGTTTATTGGCCTTGCTAAAAACCACTGCAAGGATCATTTTATTTTTAAAGTTCTTGTCTCTTTGAAAGATAGCATGATGTTTTGGAGATTTTTATTATGATAAAAGACCCAATTTTGCAGCAATTATGCAAAAAGCACCGGGACTAGTAAAGGATGGACACCCAAAATGCTCAGAGGCTTGGCCAAATTGCTAAGCAACTTTTAGAAGCAAGGAATAATGTTTGTCAATATGTTGATGCGATTATGCAATGGAAAGTACGTGAAGCACAAAAACTGAAGCCCTTTATAACTGGAAATAAAATACATTTGTGGTTACAACGTTTCATTTCATTTTTAAATATTTATACATGGAACAATCATCAAAATTAGATACTGCTTTACAGCTTGCCCTGGAAACTAAAGCAAATAGAATATAAATTCCTAACTGCATCGATATTTCAAATTTAAAATGATATAAAATTGAAAGAGTAATAAGTCTTTATTTCATTATGGCCCACGTACAGATTTTTTTAAAGTAGAGAAGCTATTTGTTGTCGTTTGGAGCCCAATCGATTCCAATGTTTGACTCCCCTAAATAAGAATCTCTTTTGTCCTAATTGTGTGTTTGTTTTTTAGTGGCAGATTTTCAGTTTATCTCCTTTTTTCATCTTCAAACTATTCCTAAAAAACGGGGAAATGACAGGGGATAGTTTGTACTAAAAATTTGTTCCATTGGTACCAACTGGTACAAAATCGATTAAATCAGGTTACTCACCAGAATAATCAACGATTAGAGCAAAGATTCAGAGATTAAAACGAAAATTTCATCGAGTGCAGCTAATATCAAACGATTTTGGAATAGCAGAAAGAAAATCAGTCTTTTCTACTATAAATCAATGGAATAACAACCTTCACCACTTGCTTTTCTATGCTATAAAGATTAGATGGGACTGTGATGTTTATTTCTGATGATTACATAACTGATCTTGGTCGAAGTGGCTGGCATACTTAAGATCATACCTACCTGTAATGAAGTATGTAAATTCATTTCAATTGCTATTGTATTGATGATGTCCCCCATATTTGTACTTTTGGGTAATTTGTTTAAGGTCAATCGTATAGCCAAGTTCACTAATTATCATTTTGTTTCAGCTTGCTCCTAACACGAGTACGACTCTTCACGACACAGTAACAGACTGCATATGCAGTGCTTTGTACATATCAGAGGTAAGCGCAACCAATATTATGCTTAGGTCTCTACGCTTCTCATTCACATCTGTTACCAACAAACACTGTTATCCTGTGCTAAAGTTTCCGTGCATAGTTTCCTCTCTTGTATCTTCCACATAAGACAAGTTACAACGTCTCCACTTAGTACATTTTCAGTGCTGACATTGTGAATCCTGATAAAGACCAAGATTTGCTCGATATCATGTTTTCAATAGAGAAAAAAATTACCCTATGTGAGCAAAATATACTCAAGCAGCTCCCTGGCATACATGACAGCTAGTTACCTTCTCTGTTTATTATTTTTATCCCGCAATTATGTTATATTATTTTATTAGGACACAAATCGACATCGCGAACTGGCAGAGCTGTGTTTTAACTTCGTCATGTCATTGGCCCCTGCGTACGAGAAATCTGTAAAAGATGGCGATTTAGACAGGTTTGTGACTTGACCAGTCTATTCTGTTAAGGAAGCAAATGCTTAATTAATGAATGAATGAATGAATGAATGAATGAGTGAATGAATGAATGAATGAATGAATGAATGAAGTGAATGAATGAATGAATGAATGAATGAATGAAGTGAATGAATGAATAAATGAATGAATGAATGAATAAATGAATAAATTGATGAATGAATGAAGTGAATGAATGAATGAATGAATGAATGAATGAATGAATGAATGAATGAATGAATGAATGAATGAATGAATGAATGAATGAATGAAGTGAATGAATGAATGAATGAATGAATGAATGAATAAATGAATGAATGAATGAATAAATGAATAAATTGATGAATGAATGAAGTGAATGAATGAATGAATGAATGAATGAATGAATGAATGAATGAATGAATGAATGAAGAAAATGAAGGAAATGAAGGAAATAATGTATAAATAAACGAATGATTGCATAAATGATTGAGTTATTAAATGATTTCCGACGGTGTCCGTAATGTGGCTATGTTTAGAATTTCTGCCAACAGGATTCTTGGTCCTTTAGAACCCTTCAAGGGTCCTTCATGGCGCCTTGTAAGTTTATCGTTGTTGCCAGATCAATTGCTACTACTGCATTACTCGGATGAAGTGTTCCCCTTCTTCGCATTAGTGTCCGCCTTTTGTTTGCTATTCACTGTATTTCTGTTTTAGGGCTATCAATTACACTCGACTGTTTACAGAAATGGCTTGCTCCTTGCTTGATGATGTTTTAAGTTCGGTAGGATCGGTAAGTAAATGCTACCATTTTTATCAATCTTTCATTTGAGTCAAATCGGGGTAATCAAGTTTTATTAGCCTCGCGTCTCCATCTGTATTGAAATATTGCAAACCAAATTTAGGTGCAACGTCCACCGTTTACGTGGTGTGAGGGGTTTCCCTCGAAGAATCGAGATGCATAAAAAGACGCACTTGTTACGCTTTTGCCATCTCAGCAACAACTCCCCTTTTTTCATGTCAAATAACTCACTTAAATAATAATTTACAAACAGAAGATGATTAAGGGCTAAGAAAATGTGAAGGGTTCATTCATTTAATTATACACGAAAACGAGACTACGGATACTAAATTGTCCAATCATATTAGAGGAGGCTATTCCTGTTACAGTGGAAGAAGGGGGGGGGGGAGTAAGAAGATGAAGGTTGCTATAAACAAACGAGCAATTAAAAATCGTTATTAATGCTGTATCTCCTTTTCATCTTTTCCCAGGGCACCGAAAGCTCAAAAACAATACACATGTTGCTGTTATTTCTAGATCACCCTGAATATGAGGTATGTACCTATGCACAGTAGATACACTGATTCAATGCTCTAGTTTTTGTCAATGTCAAAGTCCTACAGAAGGCTTTAGATTCCTATACAAATGTAATAATTCATTGAAGATTTTACCCTAGACGCTTCACGAATAAGAGCCTTGGGTAATTGACTTTTTTATTTTGTTATTGTTTATTTTCGTGGCTACATTTTCCCTTGAAAAGAAAATTTATCAAATGAATTTATGAAAATTGAAAGAATGTTCAAATGTTTAAATGTATCTATCTTTAAGTTTATTAAATCGTTGGCTTAATTCGGGTGAATTTTTTAAGACCACACAAAGGACTATTCAGAATCTTTGCCAAAAAATACTTCAAAGATTTTACTAATTGGATTGCCGCCGCTACCCTTTGAATCTAAATATTACCCAACTATTTTCCACAATGATTTTGGTTTAATCTAAAGTACTTTTAAGTTCACATTGGTGATGAATTGCTCATGTTTCTTTGTAGACTGATTTTAATGAAGTCTTTGCTTTCATAGGTTGCAGAGATAACTTTTCGATTTTGGTACCGCTTTGCAGAAACTTTGTATAAAGATTTTCCAGACAGCATTTTAGACAAATTTAGGCCGCATGTTCAAACGCTAATTATGAAAGTATTCATACGATGTCAATTAGATCCAGACCACGTGAGTTCATATAGCTTAATGATTTCATTTTTCTAAATTTCACTTCAATGCATGGACATATAGTTTGTTTTAGGGATTTTTGCTCTTTTTGGTGAGTTAATGCGAATTATCTGCCTACGAAAAAAAACTCTTTACAAACATTGCAGATGGATGTACGTCTCCCCACTGCAATGCTAAATTCATCTGCGTCATT
This sequence comes from Rhopilema esculentum, assembly GCF_057945365.1. Classification (NCBI taxonomy): domain Eukaryota; kingdom Metazoa; phylum Cnidaria; class Scyphozoa; order Rhizostomeae; family Rhizostomatidae; genus Rhopilema; species Rhopilema esculentum. The sequence continues at coordinate 617,620 of NC_142831.1, forward strand.
TATAAAGGATATCATGTAGTCATTAAATACTCGTTTGTAAACAACTACAGCAACCTTGATGGATCAACTGGCTTAAAACCTTGGTTGCAGGTCTCGTTCATTCAAAAATAGCTCTAGGATTCGGCAGTACATTTATGTGAAATTGCTTATTCCCGGCCTTCAAACTTAAAACTTTATGGCTGTTTTTATTATTTGAGAATCTCTGTCACAAAAATGGTGCAAAACACATATCTGGAAAAACGGAAGTAAACAAACTCAAGTAGCGTGAGACGAAAAATTGTGCGTCTGATTGGTCTTATTTTTGGCCAATCAGCGTAGTACTTTAGTATGTTATGCTTATCCGTGCTTTCTTCAAACACACATCTTTTGGTTTTCCCTCCTACATATTTCAGAATTAATTGTTCTTTATATAAACAGTTGTTCCAAACAACTTGCCATTTTGTTTCCAGGAAGGCCCTGTCGATCTATCTGATGATTTTCAAGACTTCAGGTATCGGGCTATTGATGTTGTTCAAGATACAGTCTTCATATTTGGCTACACCACCTGCTTCCTGGAGGTAAATTTTTTGGTGTTAAGCCGCAAGCTTAAATTCAGTTTATGGCAAATGAGTAAAACATTTTACGGCAAATAAAAACACCTGCAGAATTCATGTCATTGTTTTTTATGATAGTGTACAGTATCCGTTCTCTCTAATAAACAAGTTTACAAACTTCATGTTGCCCAATTTTCTGTTTCGTCTTGCTACGTATATTTTTCAGTTCGTTCCAAATTCGAACCCATACACTGCTTAATCCTCTGCGTAACCAGAAACGCTCTTTTGTTCTGCTAATTTTTTCATGTTTGAAAATGCTTTTAACGAGTTTATTTTGATTTCTATTCAGTTCATTTGACTTTAAACTTTAATTACCCTAAACAGATTCTCAAGCAAATTTGCGCGCAAGGGACTTCGTGGAATCGAATTGAGGCTGGCATGTTTGTGATGCGATCGATAGCAAACAAAGTCAGCCAAAGGTATGCCTAGTCTGCATTTTATGACAATTCACAGGCATTGTCAAAGCTTTTCCTTGCAATGCAGCAAATCTAAATGCAGTGGCATTCTTTTCTGTATATGATTTGATATTTGATGCACGGCAGTCGAATTCGCTGTTTGTGTGTGCTTGCAGCAATCTTGTAACACGTGACAACTACCAGGTATCTGGATCTGTATCTGCTTGAAATGTATTGATTGGCTGCTTGAAATGTTTGATTTGACCAACCTTGCCAGGTATCCTATGTGATTGTGTGGCGAAGCACTAAATCCTTTCTCCTTTTCCTACTATCGTAGTGGCTGATTTTGAAAATGCTAGCAAAAAAATTCTTGCCAGCCTTTTGACTTGATACTTGATACTTGAAGTAGCCTTTGCCTGCTAAGTTTATCTGCCTTATTTTAATAGAGAGAAGTGAAAAGGTTTCTTTAGTAGCTTCGTCCAGGGCCTACCGCTGATGGCAACAGCTTCTTGTTGCCGCTTGTTATTATCGCTTGTTGCTACTGCTTGTTGTTACTGCTTGTATTTAACGCTTTATACTGCTTACCTCCTGTTACTACCGCTTGTTATCATCGCTTGTTGTTACCGTTTATTATAACTGTTGGTTATCACCGCTTATTACGGTTTACCGCTGTTTACTATAGCCTGTTAAAAATGCCCGTTTTCATAGCTTGTTACGGGGTGTATTGAAATTAACGCCCACATGTTTTCTCATGTTTAGAAGCGAAGAAAGCGTTGGTGATGCAGTTAAATTGATTATACAATTGCCACAAAATTCACACATAGCCCTCAAGATGACGAGTTTGGAATTACTAGCAGAACTGACTCCTTGGGTAGACGAACATCCCGCGGTTGTAGGTATGTACTTTACTATGTCCTTGACAAGGTTTGAAAAAAGTTTTCTTTTTCTGGCAACAAAATAAAAAATTCAACATTTCCTGTGAAGCTTCGACAAAGTCCCCAGCCACTGAAAGTGATATTTTAAGTTGCTTGATTTGTTTAAATATTTGTCTCAAAATAAACTGTTATACTAAAAGGAAAAATTTTTGGTTCTCAACTTTTTATCATAGCTATTCGAACAGCAATGATTTTGTTATACTGTATTAGATGATTAAGGAAAACGTGATCGTGCACAACACTTATAGTAATACCAGATGATTGTATTTTGAAAGTTATTCTTCATTTTTGTCAGTAGTGCAGAACAAAATTATACAGTATGTATGAGTAACATAAGTTCAATGTTCATATTAAAATCAAGCAATGTAGATTTCAAATTTCTGGCAAACAGCAACAATTTCTTGCAATGAATTTGTGCTAAAAATTTCCTGGCAGCACCGCTGCTGGATATTTTCCAGCCCTGGTCGTTGACATATTTTAATTCTTAGTTTTTGATGCTTAAAATGTCCTACCTCTTGATACAATCCTCGGCCTTCAAGAAACTTTTTGTTTATGATATTTTCTCTCAGATCATACAAGAATTGAGCTATCCTTATATGCGTACTATAACCCCTACACAAAAGTTTGTTACAAAATTGCATGTTTAGTGACCTGGCATGCGATGAAAAAGCATGCCTGTTCATATGGCGAGTTTGTTATAGACCTAAAGACATGAAAATAATGCACGATGCAGTTTGGGTAGAACAGTTGCCTGATGATTGCGTCAAACGTGAAACTAGGCGTTGCAACTTAAGACCATCCTGTTCTACATGCTGAAGCATTATGCATGGATAATACAGAGCGAATGTTGCCATATTCAGGAGTAGACATGAATAAAGAAAAAATATTCACGTTGTTTGATGTTTTAGGGTATTCAAGCTGTGGCAAGCATTGTTAATTATCAAAGAAAATGAATCCCATAAGTAAGCGAGGATTTTGTTTTCTAGATTCTGTATTCCAGTTCATTTTGAATGGCCTACAAAGCAAAGAATTAGTTTCAGCATCAGCCACTGCATTTGAGCATCTTTTGGTTGACTGCAGCAGAAAGTTGACTTCTAACTTCCAAATCATTGTCCAGGTAATCTATCTGCCTCCAAATTGCCAACAATCTTACAGGCTTTTTCTTAAATTAATAATTATTCGGTCATGATTTCAGGACTGAATTATTTCTTCTTTCGTCTTTATTCTTTGTATGTTTATCTATGAGTTGTTTTCGTAGTGTAGATCATCTTTCGTCAGTTTAACTCCACTTTTCTCTATGTGACATGTAAATTTGACAGTCGACACTTCATTTGGCGCCAAAAGGCCAATTATTTTTTTACTTGTAAATGCAATTATATTACAAACGGCAAGATGCGAAGAAAAGAAGCGATCTCGCTTGCTAATATTTTGTCAGCTTCTTTTGAATGCTTCATAGATCGTTGTGTACCAAATTTATATATTCAGCCATGCAAAAACTCAGATTAGTGAACAGCAGCCTTTACAATAACAATGTATTCAGATGCCAGTATAAGGATTGTCCTTTTTGTTTTATGTTTTACGTCGTGCACAATCTGACCATCTACATCAATGACATCATACACCAAGATTATAATTACCCGATTGCATTTCATGCGTGTGCGATTGGTTTTGCAGGTCGTCAATGCCATCGACTCCCTTGGGCTTCCAGTCGCCAAAGCCGACAGTATTTTGCGAGGTAACTTGTTAACGCTTCATTTGATAGAACGCTCTTTTACATTTACGGAGAGTAGCTCTTGAGTCACGTGCTGTCAAAGTCCTGCCTAACTTATTATTGATTTCCGTCATATTTTATGACTAAATTGCATATATTTTTAAAGCATACTCTTTCTTCTTGTAGGCGCGGCTTACGCTTTATCATCGCTGCCATATGGTGAAATAGAAGACGCCCTCACACATTTGTGTATCCCCCATGTATCAAAATTGGACCAGGTAATGTCTGCTGTTCTAGAGAGCTGCAACAAGTTTTTGAATATTTAGCTTTCAAACGATAACCAACATTGTTAACCAACATTGATAAATTTTGTAATTATAGCAATGTACGCAAAAAATTATAATGTAATATAACGCTTAATATAATATAACGCTAAGTGTGAAGGGGCTTATTAATATCTTTAATAGGCCTAAATCATAAACAAATCATGTCATAAACAAATCATAAACAAGTCATTATTTGGTCACAATTTTAGCAAGGAATTCCTACAGTGTGCTTCATGATTTTATTGTCTTTTCTGTAGTTTATTTAGTTGTTTCGTTGTAGAGAATATGTTCTTGCTTATTGCTGAGATGCAGAGCTATTTTGGAAGTATTTCTTTGAATATTTTGACAGATCATAAAAGAAGCCCAAGGTGTCAAAAGACCCCGAGATGCAAGTGACCCAGTCGTTCCTATTGATCGATTATCTACAATTTTCAAGTAAGAGCATTAAACGTTTTTTAAACTTTGTAGCAATGTCATGTGACACTAGTTGTTTCATTCTAATGTAAACAGAGTGCTATGTTAGTTGAAAATCTTTTGAATATCATGAATGAAAATCATGCTAGTACACCGAATTTATAAAACCTTTAGTAACAAGTAGCAGATATTCGCGCTTTTTGTGCATTCCTTGCTGTGTCCTGCGATATTGGTTCAGACTTTAATGCAGTTTTCTGCCAATTTTCTTATTCTTCAGTCCCTCAAATCTTGCATTGTTCCTTGTTCCTTCTATTTTTCCTGAATATTATCCCAGGTCGAATCTTTTGTTTATTGTTTCCCTTAATAATGTTTTAATTTCTTCTCCCTCATACTCTAAATGTGTCCCTGTCAATGTACCCTAGCGTCGACAATGTCACAAATGTATCCGTTTTCTTTGTTGTTGTTGTTTTGTTGCTGCTGGATTTCCCTTTGACATGAACTCAGGTCCATGATTTTCTGTACCGAGTTTCATGTACACGTTTCGTTAGAAAGTGATGTCTTCTTCATTATTCAAGGAACACAGCACCTGATGCTCCTGAAGGAAAGGAACATCCTTGTCAGTCTGTTATAGAGAAGGTATGCGTATGTTAATATCATACTAGTATATGACAAAGTCATCTTAGGGGCATGTTAACTACTTCAAAGCACATCTGGATTTTCATAGCTATATTTCTTTCTTCATCTTTCCACACACTTTTTTATAAGAATACATTTTATAAATATATTCAGGCTCGGAATCAGTTGAATTTAAGAATTATTAAAAAAAAAGATAGTTGGGCTTGAGGCACAGTGCGTTAAGACTCAACAAAAATTAAGGTTCCTTGTAAAAAATGTATACGTTGCCTTGGCAAAATATTTCTGTGCTAAGTTTTAAGTTACTACTTTCTGTAAGATCTAACTAGGGTAATCAACTATCACTTAGGTAGGTGTTTGAAGGCTTTAGGCAAAAAGGTCTTCCAACTATTGCAGTATGTGACATTTATTGTTTTACGTCATAGCTCTGGCCAGTTCTATCGCACGTGGCAGATAAATTCAAACACGACGAAAGGATCATGGAAAGGATTTGTAGGTTAGTGACACCCATGATGGCATTTTCAATTTCGTTTTTTCCAATTTTTCCAGAAAAAGATATACTTGGAGTGTGCTCCAGACCCTAGCTTGAAAATGGAAGTCTTCTTTCAAGATAGGGGTCTGGATTAAAGACTAACTTTCAACAGATGACAATAAATTTGAAATATTTTTTATTGTTCCTTTTCCTCGTTGCCCTTCCCTTTATACTTGGACTCCGTTGCACAGGCATTACCTTTTACTAAATGGCATTACCAGTTTTGTTTCGCGTCAAAAATGACGTACATTCTGTGTATTATCATTATAAAAGTAAACTGAGGTCTTGAATTTTTTAATTGTAAAATTTTCAAGCTCTCAATATCTTTAGTTCATAATAAAAATCCCTGTCTTAAAATGACGTCTTTTTAGTACATTGAGTATGTGCTTACACAAGCTTTCTTTCCCTTACACTTAGGTGCCTCCGATACGCCATAAGATGTGTTGGAAAGGGCTTCAGAAACCTGCTACAGCCATTTGTTGAACAAGTATGTTTTCTTAGCATTTAAACGCCTTTTTGTATTTTGTGTAATTTCCTATAACTCTGCAATGCCCAAGCAGACTAGTCTTAAGTATGCTAAATTTTATTGAACTTCGTTTAGACTATTATTCGTTTACTTCAAACTTATTATACAATAATTTTGCATTCAAGATGGTTGACTAAGTTCTATTGTCGGTATGCAGTAGAAGCGTTTTCTCTAACCAATAAAGTATTCTCGATGACGTAATGTCCTTTCGCTTTAACTTGTGTTTTCATGCAGATGATAACAATCTACTACCAACACCAACATTCGTGCTTCCTTTACCTTGGAAGTGTTTTAGTCGATGAATACGGCCAAGAACCTAACTGTGCACAAGGACTCATTGAAATGCTTAAGGTAGCAATCATTTCTTCAATTGCTTAAGTCAATCTCCATTTTCGGCACCATGTGTATCAGAATAATTGTCATTCATAGTTCAAGATTTTTTTCGTTTGATTTATTCATGAAATATGAGAAAACATGAGAGTTTAGCTTTCTCAATGGGTACTTTTTATATTTTACGTTGTTGTATTTGTAATTGGTGTTTCAATTGAATGCAAGAATTCAAAAAACTAGCTGTTTAAGCCGTCTACAAAGTTGATATTTTCCCAGATCTGAACAATCTAAAGACACTTGTTTTCAACTAGGCCTTTTCCGGACCAACGTTCACGTTGCTGTCAGCTGAAAATGGTCTCATGAATCACCCAGATACGGTTGATGATTTTTTTAGGCTCTCAATAAGGTGAGTTTGATTTTCATTTAAGCTCAATCGTAGTACTACGCACTGTTTATGCCGTCCTTTCTCCTTTGCCTCAGCTCAGTTATTCAGCTTTTGTCTTCATGTATAAAGCACAGTTCCTTTCACTTGAACTATGCTATCATGAATTAGTCTGTCACATTTAACAATGTCGCTACAACATCGTACATCCATCGCAGGAAGAGACTTTGCGTCTGTTTTATTGTTTTGAATCAGGCCAGGCACTAATTTAACTTGAAATAGCAAAGAGATTGTTAAGAATCAGCTGGACGAAAAAGAGATCAAACAGAAGTGTGCTCGACGAGATCGGGGAAACAAAAGGACTTGTAAATGAGATAGAACAACAGAAACTTCAATTCATGGGACACATTCATGGAACTTTTCTTGATATTCAAAATTTTGTTATTTTTTCATTTCTATGCACAAGATTCATAGGAGTTTACTGCTCTTTATTTTTCATTTTCGTATTTCTGTTTTTCCAGACTTCTTCAAAAATGTCCAATACCCTTCCTCGAGAATGAGTCAATGGAGGCTGTGCTACAACTAGCGACAGCAGCATCAACACTGAACCACAGGGAAGCACATGCATCGACGCTGCGATTCCTTGTTGATTTAGTACGCTGCACAGGCAATGATCCGGTAAATTATTTCCCTAAGAACTTTCGATCTCTTGTTTTCTTGTTGCCATGGAAGAGCACTCGTTGATATCTGAAACTTGTATTTGAGGAGATAGCTCGAAATAGATTATGCCTTAAGTGTGTTAACCAATATGGCTGCATAGCAACCAAACGACTATACATTGTGCAGGAACAAGTGTCATATTTTCCAAACCCTTTGTTGAACTATGGTTAGTTTTCTCTGCTGCTGTTTTAAGCCTCATGACGACATAGGTATTTTAAGAATCTCAAGCAAACTTTAAAATCTTTTAATGACAAAGTTACACTTTGCCAAAAACAAAGTTAATCTCCAGAATTAGATAAGGCTTTTTCAATATTAGCTTGTCAAAAGTCAGGTTGAATCAAATCTATCAAATTTCTGCACGATGCTCCACTGAAGGATTCACAATCCTTCACAATCCTTAAAAATGACTCTCTTTTTTTATTCATGATGTTTCTATCACATTGCTTTTTATTTGTATCCTAAGAAACTAGGAGTCCATGTTATCAAAACATTTTCGATTCATTTAGGTTTTTTCATTATCGCCTTTTCATTATACCATTCCCCCGCCTTTGAATGATAAGGAATGATAGCTTATCTTCCTTAAAACAAAACTTTGCAAGTGCATCTCTGTTTAGTTTAAAACTTTTCATACTGTGATGTCTAAACGCGGAAGCACGTTCTGCAGCTCATTTCTTCCTCATTAGTGCACCTATTTAATCCCGAGCCTACAGAAACCCACGAGGCCTACTGAAAGTACGATAGAGGGGAGTATCTTGCTCTGGAGACTTTCAATCCTCTCTAACTATGCTGCAATAAAATCCTGAACTGTGCCCAATTTTGCACGTTTTTGGTTTCATATTTGTTTGAGAAGACTGATTCAAAAGACACGATCTCTTGAAATGTGAACTCCGGCACTAAGTCAATATCTTTTTAGGTTAGAAAATTCCCTTGGAAGGTCGAGCAAAGTACGTCATCAGTTGTCTTCGAAACCCGATCTTCCTGTCAAACAGATGGCAACTTTTTGGATTAGTTCTCAATGGACCATTTCAACGTGACCTTGTATCCCCTATCGCCTTTGCAGTTTTGAATCTTTTTCCCCTTAGATTCCTTTTCGTCCTCGCCCACGTTCCAGACAAATCTTTCCCAGTCAAAAATCTCGCTTGAATATAATCAATAGATATTAATTAGCGATTCCCATCTTTACGAAGCGTCAACCAATAACATCAAGATGAAACTCCTTTGTGCTCCGAGATGTTCCTAGCAATCACGTCCATTGAAACTGCTTGTTTCCTACCCAAATTAGATGGAATTAGAAGTTATTTTTCGTCGACGACCGTGATTTATATCCGTAAGTTTTTAGGAAACGTGATACCCAAATCGTAAAAAAGCCCGCAAGAACACTCAAGCCTTCGCCTTTCGGAGCTTTTTGCTCAAATGAGGATTTTTATTGATGTTGATTGTGGGTAAAATTAATTTTCCTTCGTTTTCACTGATCAATTACCAAATGATAATCATACTTATTGTTCATGCTTTTTTTGCAGTCACGATCAGAACAGCATAGACGCAACACATTAGTAACTGGTCTTATCAATCAACATGGCGCTAATATTGTGCGGGGTAAATGCTGCATTTTCTATAAACTTTGCCATTTTGTACTCTGCTTTTTCCGACGTAGCTAGTAACTGCTGTGCCAGGTCATTTCGTCCTCTGACTGCCTGCATATCGCCACGTCTTTTATACTGACCATCGTTTGTAGGACTGATAAAGGCCACAGCAGGAGAGGTCCAAACTTACATGGTCCCAGACGTAGCAGATGTCATTTGGGAATTGCTGAGTCAATACCGTGAGGTTGGTAGCAGAGACATAGAACTCTTTTATAAAATAGCAGCTAAAAACTTTTTTGCATTGGTTCTCTTTTTACATCTGTACGCAAATAAATGCTTTTTGCTATTTGTAACGATTTCTTAAATACGTATTAGAAAATCGAAGTTCAGGCTGGCTATCCTCAATTTTTCAAAAACTTTGAGACTGGATTGTTCTAACTTGGTTTATTTGATTATGAGGGTATAAGTTTAAGAAATTATGAAAAAAGGCAAAATTTAACTGTAGATTAGCGTTGGACCGGTAAAGTGCATTTTTTTCTTTAATAACATTGGCAAAAGACATACCCTCTCATGGAATATACATCCTTAAAATCAATGTTCTTGTATTCTTACATTTTCTAGTACCTAGCCTGTTCTTAATTTGTTCCTAATCTGTTCTTAATTTGTGACCAATTTCAAGGCTCTTGTTCTCATAAAATTGTTCTTCTAAGAATGTATAACGGGATCTGTTCTTGGAGACAAGATAGTGTATCTCGAATAGGCAAAAGATTTGAAACTAGGGTTACCTTTAAGATGAAACTTGTCTTCATCTTTCTGTGCTGTCACTCTCAATATTGCTGTTTCAATTTCGCTTTATTACTTAACTTTATACGTTACCATTCAATTTTGGTTTTTGCTGACAATTTTTTCAGTAGCCTTTTTATCTAAACAAAATTTTCTGTTTGATGCACATTCACATTTTGTCAATTGAAACGGTCCATTCTTTTAGGTCTGTGACTCGGTCATTTTGGCTTTTAGTGTGATTGAGTCTGACAGGCCACGATTTAAATAGTCGACACCGTCTCTCGATTTCTTCTCCGCTGCAAGAATAGCAAATCTTGTTTATCATTTCTTAATTTAGTTATATACAGAGACATACGATTGTTGACGGTAAAATAATGTTGTCATGTTACTGTTGCAGGGAGAGAGAACGAAAATTATCATGGGTTTTAGGGAAGAAAGGAGTCTTGCGAAACTTCAAAATCACTGCCCACCCTAGCGCTGAATGGCCGTTTATATATCAGTTGTATCTGCATTCAAACAGTAGCGTTGCTTTGCTTATTGACATGGGCCAATGTTGTTTCCACTTGGCCATCGCTACATCTTTCCGTAGGAATCAAAAGTTTTGATAACCAATATTTAGCCCAGCAGTTTTGTATAAACTTTGTTTTTGTTTCAGCCTACTTGTCAATGGCTGAAAGATGCTTTAAACAGCTTGCCTTCCCATAGTCCAACTGGGGCTATTTATGCAACGCCCGAGCAGATTGCAAATTTTTACCAGTCAGTTACTAGGTAAATATTATAAATTGCCTTATTCTATTATATATTCTATTATATTATTATATATTCTCATTACTTTGTTTTTTCACGTTTTGTTATGCAGAGTCATTCTGCTTGTTCAGAAACTGTCTTTCGATCCCTCTTGGAGTCAACTTGCTCTCTTGCACCACCTTTCCCTTGAACTTACTCTTTCCTTATCGCTTTTATTTTTATTATGCATTCTTTCACTGCTTTTATTGTAAGCAGTTCCACAGAAGTCTCTATTTCAGCATTCTGGCTAAACCTGCTCGTAATTTCTTTGACATCAAATGAGTTTCCAATGTCTTGAATTCTTAATATGGCCATTCAGTATCGGAAACAGGTTGTTCAAAGCAGTTACTTCTTTGCATGGGGATTGTTAGACATTAGGGAGGCCAAAATTATTTTACCAACATAAAGAAATAACTACAGTATATTAATAATAACGTACAGAGGTAATGCTCAAACATAAACAAACCAACACATTCATGGGAGACAGGGTTACGAGGCAACATTTGCTCATTTTTAACTCAGTAAGATCTACAAATGTTTTAGTTTTGGGACCCTCTATAACATTGGGGGGCCCATGCCCCCTCCCCAACCTTCTTCTTGCTAGCCCCCCTGTCTTTGGGTGCTCCATCTTCAGCATTGATACTACCTTTGCATTGTTATTCATTGAAGTAATCAGTGGCGTACCCAGGGCTGTAGCAGTTGGGGGATCTGGGGCGTAGCCCCTAGGAATTTTTTTTAACCACGCCCATGAAACACTCGCAAATGCGGGGAAACGCCCTTTTTGCAAAATTTTTCCCCATTTTTCTATTTATGCTAGCTACGGTAAATAACAAAGCATTTTACAATATTTATTGACACAAGCATACAGTATACTACCAATCCCCCCCCCCCCCCCCCCCAATGAGTTTTACATCGTTTTTCGACAAATCTCGAGGACCATATTTCCGGACTCCCCCCCAACCCCCCCCCCCCCCCCATTCCCTCCCTTGGGTACGCCACTGGAAGTAATTTCAATGTTTCAGCATTGATATCTAGCTATTTTGACTTTTTTAATTTGTTTTTCAGTGCTACTGCAATAAATGAAGTATGGAGAACATTCAGGGAATTCTGTAGGCTGTATCAGTAATTGCTGTTTCCAAGGTATGTTGTTATCGCGGTTTCATAACAAAATCTACCCACATCCAACTGCGTATGAAGTATGATAAAAGTTTGCGGGGGATCACTCCAAGCTTCATTGGTTGCTCGCCTCCTGTTAGATCTGCCCAGGGTCTTGATTAATTTCGAACAGAGCGGGCGTACATAGCAATGCCACTAGGAATTTCAGGAAAGAGAAACTAGAGTCGTATTGTTTTGCTCTGTTAATATAGTTGAAACTTCTTCCCATAAATTGACGTTTTACGTTTGGTTTCCAGTGAATTTCTCCTGTTATAATTCTATGAACATCACAATTCGCTAAAGTTCGCTTCATTTATCAAAGTATTACTTTTGGATTGCGACAAACCATTCTCTCCCATCTAAAATTATTTCCTCGCAAGTAAATTATTATAATTGGAATAAATTATCCGACGCTCTTTGAATGCGGTACTGTATTTTATCTATTAAACGCCCCCTGGCTCATATATATTTCTTGGGAATTTGACGCTACATTTGTAAGAATAGGGCGTTTTTTAAAGAGCTGCATTTATTGTAAAAATTAAAAATTTCTACTTTAGATTTACTTATTGAAAATGTTCAGCAGACAGCTGGTATTGCATGAATGAAGTTTTGTATTTGTTTTGATAATCAAGTTTTTAGATCTAGAAGTTATTCAGATTGACATTGTATTTTCGTAATTTCGTTAGGTCGAAGGCAAATTCAAACGCATCTTGCTAGTTATGTTTTATTTTAAATATGCTACTTTTGATCAAATGATTATTCCAATCTATAAGAAAACTTTCGTAGACTGACAAAGGGATTTTTTTTTCAACGAGAGTGTGTCCAGTTGTATTGTACAGGTCTTGCCTGAAATCGAAATCCAGTGTCATGTATCGAAAATCAACGCTCATTCCATTGAGTCAAACGACTGAATGAAATAATTGGTGACTTATGCAGCTCTTTCTTCTGTTCCGATCATTTACAACAATAATCTGCCCAGCCTTAACATATTTTAGCCACTAAAACGTTTCTCTATTTACCATTTTAGCTTTCTTTCTCTGCTTCGGATATGCAACCAGACAAGTCGGTTATGAACAGTTTTGAAAAAATGTTATCGTTGGGATGACAGCGTAGTCTATTATTGCTATATTGTCCAGGAAGCATTAGTTATCATATATGAATTTATTTATGGCTTTGATCAAAAGACTGCCTGGAGTATGGCTTATAAGACAATGTTGACACGGAATCACCATCGCAGAGAAAAGTCTCCATTGCAACGGACCTTCACAAATCCACCACGCGGGTTAGCAGTTTCAAAGGTCATTTGTGAAGATGAAATTCGTTGAGATTTTATCGACACAGATTTTATCGACACAGATACTGATGAGTAAAAGAGGCATTGGACGTTTCGAGGCATTGTACGTGCGTAAAGAAACTAATGCTCATCCCAGTTTGACGTCATATTGCAGAATTCTTTAAATTCATATGAAAAAGTATTTTAACTAAACGACCGAGCAAACGTCATTTTTATTCACTACGGGACAAGATTGTCCTCCCACACTGCCACTCATTCCAAAGATTGTAAGCCACTGTATTTTTTGATAGTCGAATGACTCCACAGCTTTCCATATTTAAACCGATATAGCAAAAGATTATTCTGTTAAAAGCTAATCACTAGTCCTTTATCATTTTGGACCATGTTACATGCCACGGACATTTGAACCACAAGGGTGTGTAATTTGTAAACATGAGGTTACTACAGTCACATTTGTTCACTTCTGCAACCCATTTAACCCTTTTACAAAATTTAACCAGGTTTGAAATTTTTGTTTTAACGTTTGTAAATATTACTGCGCATGAACGAGTCACACCTTGCCTGCCTATGCTCCATCTAGCGTTTACAATGCCTGTCGATGTAGCTAGCACGGGTTTTTCTGAACCCATCTACCGTAACTTGGTTACATCGACAGTGGTCGAATCAACCCTAGTTTCTTTTATCTTTAACAAACTCTATCCTGTTTCTGTTGCGTAAACATTCCTCGTGTGCTTAGCGACATGCCACCCACAGCCGGATATTTTTTCGGTTGAAGTGACGTTTTTCCCCATTCGTATGCTGTCTTTCCCGAAATTCCCATTCATTTACAGATTCGATAGATAATACTTAGCATTAGTGTGTTATGTTTTGTTATATTTTATAAGCAAAGTATGATTTTCTAATTTTGTGATTGTTTTCACTGTCTTCTGTCTAATTGGCCACCCTCGTGTAGAGAATCGGCATTTGCCGGTGCGAGGCTTTTAATTGATTTTTATTCATCTGCGATGGTTCCCTTTATTGCAGTAAGATCTTGAGTTACAAATAGAGTTTTTGGCATTTTCTTATTTCCCTCGGTTTTATATTGAGGTACTTGATACACCGACACGAGCTTTAACCATTTATCTTTTTAAGATGGCATCTATCTTGTATATAGTGTATAGTTTAAACCAGTGTTTTTCAACCTTTTTGATCTACGGAACAATTTTCCGTTGAAAAAACGACGAGGAAAAACATCAACAGAAAATAATGAAAATGAAATTTTGTAGCCTTTATTCACAATATAAAGTCGTTCTCGTCCAATTGTCTTGAATAGGAATCAAATAAGCACAAAGATAAAAGTATATTGTAATGAAATAAATATTTTTATTCACTCAGTGTGAAACCTGGACTGGACCTGTGTTGATGAACACATGGTTGACTGGCAGGAATTGAACAAAGACGAGATGTTTTTCAATCTTTTAGACCAATTAGGTGAAATTGGAGAATTTTCCACGGCACACCAGAGAATCTCTCATGACACACTAGTGTGCTGCGGAACAGTGGTTGAAAAAACACTAATTTAAACAATAGCGAACGCTGGGTATATATATATATCATATTCAATGATAATAGTTTGTTAATACATCAGAAAAAGAAGGGCTGCGGCCGTGTCTATATTACAGAACAAAGCCAAATTGTCAGTAAGGTATCTTTGCATTCGACCCCGGGGTTGGTTTGCAAGTGCCATAGCAACGCTGGGTCACGCTTTGTAAGCTGCGGTGGCTCTCAATGTATACTTCCCCTATGACGTCAGCATGATAGCACAAGGATGGTAACACAGAATACTATGATGATTCCACTAACTGATACCTCTAAATTTTGATGTCTCCTCTACATTCAGTATTTACTACAAAACTGTAAACGATTTGGACGATAAGCATGCTTTCTTTATAAGAACAATTTTATAAGAACACGAGCCTCAAAATTGGTCAAAAGGTTACGAACATATTAAGAAAAAACTGAGGCTGAGCTAGTGGAAATGTAATTTGAACAATGTTTCATCTTAATAACGTGGAATTTTTTGCCATTTAGCGGGGCTTTTTGGTGAATTTTCAAACCTGTTGGCAAATAAAAGATGTCTTACTCACCTTTTTAGCAAACAAGACCTGAACATCTTCCTAGAGCGCAACAGCTAGCAATACCATTGCTTAGACTAGACCCTTATAATTTAGGAACAAATTAAGAACAATCCAGTCTAATATTTTCTTAAAATTTAAGAACAGCCAGCATGAACTAAAATTTACTGGTTTTTATAGAAAAGAGTGTTCTGGGCTGGATGATGATTCTGCTTCGGTATGGGTAAAGGATCAAAAGACACACCTTTCTTTCTCTTCTTTTTCTTGCGACAAAGCTTTAAGAACAACATGTTTGTTGCTGCTTCTAGCAAAGTTTCTGTAGCTTGGATCCTATACTTGCTGTGCCACGCATTTCAGTTAGGAAAAAATAACGCATAAATTCAGGCTTCAGACAAAACGCTGGGACAAGACAGCTTCTGGTTATTCCTACTCTGTAGTTAGGTCTCAAGCATTCACAAGGAAATTGTTGATTCAGCATTGGATTGCATTCCGCGTTGGATTGCGAACAACTTTTTGAGTGCTAGTACGCCGGGTGTGCGTGTTTTTTCATGAAAATTGAAAACTTAAGAAAAGTTTCATGTCAGTTTTAAAAAGTGGCTTAGGCTTGTTACGAACTATCCGAATCCACTTTTGAAATCTCAGATTTAGCTTTCTGAGAACTGCAGGACTATAGGCAATATATGTATATTTTCTGAAATACTGACAAAGATAGCTGGGAAGTTGCCATCTGCCTCACTCTTCAGAAACAGAGGAAAAGTGCTTATTTGCAGCTCATGGATTACCCCCTGTTTGTCTCTATGTGCAACCCCTCCCTTTTGAAATGCTTCCTACATCTGTGCTGACGAATACATCACATGTTTATCACTCTTTTGCAATTTCTAAGGAACTTTTTAAAAGTTTATTAGCAAATCAAGAATTAAGAATACTCAGTAAACCAAGTATGGTTATGGTTTAGTATCAAGTGAGATAGGATATACAGAGGAAATATGTGAAAAAAGACAAATATCTTGCATTTATTCCTCAAACTTCATCTAATTATTTTTCTTATTAATAAATTATTGCAGAAAAACATATAAATAAATAAATACTTTACAGTTTGGCAATTTAACCAAGCATTTCTCATAAATACTTTTTATAAAACATTGTAGAAATTGGCTTTTTAGCAACACTTAAAATTTTAGCAACACTTGGAGTCTTCAACTGCTGGTCCTCCCATAAAGGCTGATCGTGATGGTTTCGAAATATCTGGTCTTGATGATGAAGAAGCCAAAGATTTTGCAACAACATCCTAGGAAACAAAAAGAGCAGGAGATATTAGGTTAAAACCAACAATCAACCATAAAGCACAGTTTGCAGCATGAGCCCTTTGGGTACTTTTCATATTGTTCTGAGAATTCTGGGTGATTTCTTAGAAGCACATATTTGCCTGTCATTGGCACATAATTCCACAGCACCTCAGATCCTTAATAAAGCCTTCTGACCAAAAGTCAAAACATCATATCAATTATATTGCTCTTTCTGCTCATTTGATCAAAATTAAAAGATTCTAAATATAGATTCTTAACACATCATCACTGTGCTACTTTGTAGAAATAGCAAAATAACACTAATTTTACACACCTCTCCTTCACTGCTTTCAAACAGAAATCGAGTGTCTGGTGGAATTCGCTGCTCGTAGACTGGAGAGAAAGGCAGTGAACTGGCAGACAGTCGTCTGATTTCTGAAATTATATGCTCTTTCTGGTGAGTGACTTTGTTCAGGCATTGCCTGAACCTCTGATTCTCTGCAGATACCATTTCTAAGCTTTCACTTGCTTGTTGTAACTGTCCTTCTAAAAAATTTTTCTCATTCAGCAATTTCTCTTTGTCTTTTCGCTCATTGTTGAAGTCTTCTTGATACAGTTCAATCTAATTGAATTAATTTGGATACCATAAGCATGTAGCTAAACTATAACTGCAGGGTTTTTTAATGATAAAATGTTTTAGATATCATTAGCTAGGTTTTAAGGCAGAAAAATTAAATTCTTGTAGTATATAATCAAAATGCTATCAGCTCATTAAGAATTCAACCAAACCTGGCTGGGATACGGCTAACCATTCTGAAAATTATAAAACAACAAAACAAGGTCCAAATCATCTGAAGAATCTAGACATCAAATTTGGAGATTCTCTGAACCAAAAATGTAATTGGTACTCAAATAGAAACATGCTTGCCAGGCCCTAAATTAACTAAAGTTTGTCTCACCTGTTGTTTCAAAGCTTCCATCTCATCAGACTTGCATACATCATTGGCTTTAGGTGTTTGTATTTTTGATGAAAGACCAAGCTTTTTAAGATCTGCACTAAGGTTGCAAACAAGCTGTTTCAACTTGTCATTTTCCTCTTTGTCCTCCACAATTTCTTTCTTCATATGTTCACAGATTGTTTTTAGATGTGCATACTCCAATGATACAGCCTCATATTTCCTCTTCCATTCATGATTTCCTTTAAGTAGCTATGGAAATGATATAAAATCAATTCACTATGGGAAATGTTTTATTTGTTAAAGCTTCGACTCTAGACTTATACTTTCATAACGACTTCCTATGAGGAAATCAAGCCATATTGAAGTACAAAGAAAATTTTTGCAATGAATACCATTGAAAACTTTAATTACTCTGACTTGTGACTTCAAGAATGTTAGAAAGACACTTACTTCGTGTAGTCGCTCTGTTGATTTACATTTGCAAGTGCTGAACTCTTCAAATGTTCTCTAAAAAACAGCACTGGCATTATTAGCTACAATTTTTGTAGACAGCATCAATCTTTTTTATTTATATTATTTTTTATACTTTGATTGCATAAGAAAATGATTTTTTTAAAAAGGCACATCATTATACATATCTATGCTTTCACATACACTGAAAATATTTCCAATCATTTGGATAAGTTTTACCATGAGTTCATTCAATCCTACATCCAGAGTTTTACTAAACACCTGACAAGAGGCCTCAATTTGATAATCATAATTTTGTGAACACCCCCTCCTTGATCCATGCCCATTATCTAGCTAGCACCCTCTTTGTGGGATGGGGTTTATTGTAAAAGGTAGTTGTAGCAACCTATTTTGCATGAAAGGAGGAATTGACATACTCTGATTCATATTATGTTTTGAAGACTTGAGAGTTTTGTTCTATTATTGCTTTCAAATAATGATGAGGTTAATGCCACTTTCCTGTCTGATGAAGCCAGTGAAGAGTAAAGCAAATTTGCTGATGCTAGTTATAATGAAGATGATTTTGTAGATGCTGACTACATATTTACTGTAAATTTGTTTTAGTTTGAGACATTACCCTTGATGTTGTGAACATTGAAATGTAAGCTATGAATATTTCTTTCTATAAAACACCCCTCTCTATTCAATGCCCTTCTCCTATAAACTTCCCCAAAACACCTGAAAAGTAGACAAAGACTTTTGAGCTTCACCTTTGCACAAGACTTTGGGGATGCTTTATCTTTGCATGCACTCTTTTTCTAAGAATTCTGTTTATAAATATGAGAATATTCAGGCTCAGAATCATCCAATTTATGAGAATACTTTAATTAAGAATTTTGTTCAGCCTTAGCTTGCATCTCAATTTTCAGCAGTTACCTGCTTTGCCACGTTCATGACAGGGAATCGCATAAATGACATATTTCGTCTTTAAAAAAGTGTGGTTTCTATTCAAGGGCATGTTATTTATGTATCGAACCACCAGCATGTTCGAGAGCGCCTTATGTCAGGGTTAGAGACTTGCACTCGCAGCTCCACGCAATATCGTCTAGACCACTGCTTCAATCTCATCAAACGCACAATTTTAAATTATCGGTATCACAGTTTATAGACCAAAGCTAAACAATTTTACTCCCGGCATATTTTGGGGGCTATTGCAATTTCGCACCTCTTAGGGTAGGGTTTGGGTAAGGATCAGATTTCAGGCAAGTGGATATGCATGTTTTCAAATACTACAAAATTTTATGTCTAGAACAATAAATGGCATTTCTTTCTTAAATGCATTTTACTGATAAAAGTGAGATATCAACGACTGATTCGGCATACCTTGCCATTGCTTGAATTCGACTCTATGTCCAAAAAATAATCATCTTCGCCAGAATAGATCGACTCGAGTTGCCCTTTGCTCGACCGTCGCGTTTCTTCTTGTAGCCTTAAAAGCAACTCCCTTTTTTCTTCCAACAATTTAATGTTGCGTCTTCTTGTCTCATTAAAACATTCTAGAAGTTCATTATACATAAGATCAGAACTTGAATACTGGTGAGCCATTTTTCATCCGAAGTAACTGAAACTCTACTCGCTGCTACCGTGCAGCCATCTTTATTATTTACAGTGAGTCACGTGAATGACGTCAAGAGCTGGGCGTTAATCGTGATTTCCCCCTTGCGTTTGGTGATTCATCCACACAAAAGCGATCTAATTCAATGGGCTTGTCAGAAATACCGTTCGGAAATAACGACTGCGAATGCCGTGTCACCGCATATGCATATCGACAGGGAGTTTCTTTGCTGAAGCAAAAATATCCCCGATTTTAGCTAACACAAAAAATGATAGTTGACAAAATAAATAATGCTTATACAATGAAAGCATGTAAAACTCTTCCCTCATTTAAATTCAATAATACTTTTCAAGTTATGCTAAGGACAAATAGTACAATCTGAGAGTAAAATTTAACGACATTTTGGTCTGGTAATTTTTTTACCAAAAAACCAGCACTTGTGCCGAAGATTTCTGAAATAATAGAACATAGAAACCCAACCCTAGTAATTTGTACCCGGAACTGGAGCATAATTTCAGCCCGGTTGTATTCCGAAAGCATTGCACAAGAATTGGCAAAAAGTTATTTTTGTAAAACCATATTCGGTGTCCCACGAGCTGACATCCCAGCATATCAGCACCGAACAATCAAACCGCAGTTGGTTCACGACACTCGTTTAGCTTTCCAGTCATACCATGACTATGGTCATACCATGACTATGGTCATACCATGACTATGGTCATACCTACCTTGCCTCATGTCCTTCTCGAACCTGAAAGGCACATGGGACACCAGAAAGTGATCTTTTGCGTTTCATACTCCCTGTTATTGAACTAGGATTCACACCCAAAATGAGGGTGTGTAGAAAGGGAGATACTGCTAGTGAATAGTCAGGCGAGAAAGGGCCCCGTCAGTTTTTGGCTTCAGTTAGTCAAAATTTCTTTTTAGAACAAAACTCCTAGTCTTGACAATGTTCATAGTTTCATGTACCAAAAACGAGGTTTTTATGAGTTCTCTATTGTTCAATCCCCACCCCCCCCCCCCCCCACACCAATCTTTCATCCAGTCGGAAAATTTGAGGACAGTCGGAAAATTTAAAGCTGTTGGTAGAAAGCTAGGTTGATCTGAGAAAATTTGAATCATTTGTGAAAATTGAAGTGTTGACTCAAATGACCTTGTGAACTGTAGCTCAAAGAGAAGCATAAGAAAGGTATAAGTTCAAAAGAAAATAGTTATTTGGTAAAAGGCAGTCCTAAAAAGAATGAGAGGCGACGCAATGCAGAAAAAACGAAGTTTTGTATGAAAATGCAAGTATTTCAACTACATTCGTCGTAATGGGAGTAGTGTGACAATCATTCCATCAAATTGCTTCTCAAAACGGGATAAGAAATAGAAGTTTTCAAATAATATTTATCAGTAATGCTTAAAAAATCGCAGTACATTTCCCATGACTTGTCAAAAACTTTCTCCGTTCGAGATCGACCAATGAAACATAGGCGGCGCCAGGTGGAGAGCTTCAGCCCCCCCCCCCCCCCCACATTTTTTGCAAAAATGTATTGTTAAGCAAATAAAAAGAGTAAAGAAAAAACAAATCCTTTAGTTGCTAAATTTCCAAGGAATACGCCGAGGTCTATGGGGTCTCAGAAAGTAATGAATTCAAGAAAATAACAATATGCTTTAAACGATTGCAAGAAAATACCTGCAAGAAGTATTCTGAAATGTATTTTAAGCTAATCTAAAAAGCGTGGTCGTGAAAATTTTCTGCTCGCTTCGCTCGCAGGAAAGCCATTTCTTTCGAAAATCCTTGAGGCCTCCGCCAACCTCCCGCTGGCCCCTTCAAACATACCGCTAGCATAATGAGTGCCACATAAAATAATAGGCATAAAATAGCGTGAAGCGTTTAAGTGCGTTTTTCAAAAGATGGTTCTTTAGTCTAATAATTCTATCAACTCGAGCCCCCCCCCCCCCCCCCCCACTTTGAATTTCTTGGCGCCGCCCCTGTGAAAGACTAAACGACCTCATGATTCTAACTTGCGAGAAAGACACTTTGGACAACGTAAATTTAGATAAGATAGTGGAGCAATGGGCAAGTCTTAGAAGGAGACAAATTAACACCTAATTTTTGGACTACGTATGTTTTGATGCACTAATTAAACTAACAGTATTTATGCTCGATCTTCCAAATTTACGAAATCTAGAAACTTATCATACAGCTAAATAATTACTTACGAGACAATATATAAGGTTTTGTTGGTAAAAGACTATTAAAGTTCAGGCCCTCATACAAAATAAGAATTGACCTTTGTTAGTCGAAAATTTTGGGCCCTTCACCCCTCCCCCCCCCCCCCCCCCTAAAAAAATATCTGCCAATTTACGTCCCTGAGTCAGTCACAGGAAGTTTGGAAATTGTTGAGCAGCAATTACACGAGCCAGTTTTCCTTGACAAATTTTCTTTGAGATGTTAATTTTGCTCGTGTAGCTTGGGGTAGATTGAGGAAAAATGAAAATTTTTTACTGGACCGATCAAGGAACGTCAATGCTCTTGGAAACTCTGCAAAGCCGCAAAAGCCTTTCGAGTGAAATGGCAGATAGTTAAACAAATATGTACACCAATAAAATATTATTGCCTGCTAAGATTTCCAATGAAATTTTCGAAGACTCCAAACGCAAAATTTTAACAGTTGGACTTACTGAAAAAAACTCTGGAAACTGCTTGGGTCTGTGAGTCACAGTTCTCCAATCAAGCTACCTGCTAATTCTTATGCTGATCTGCCTGCGACGATTGCTCGCCCAAGGCTTAACCCACCAATTTCGTTGTTTTTTTTCGCATTTCAATTTCGCTATTGGGCAGCATTTGCTAGAAAACCCAGATTGTGCAAAAAACTATAATGGCGACATGTTTCGGATTATTGGTAAAGCCCGATCGTCGTTCCACCTAGCAGTTTTAGAATCTATCTACATAAGCACGAAAAAACCGCTACTGTGTAGACAAAAGGAGTTCGTTTTCACCTTAGGACTCCATTGGTAACATTCTAATAAGCAGCGGCACTGATTGGTCAACCTTTACAGTCATGTGCTCGTGTTTCTGATTGGCCTATTTCGATCCACAACTGGGTATATATATTTCTTAGCGTAGAGTTTTCGATCTATGTTCTGACGTTTTAAACTCTGAAGAGTGTCAGACGAAAAGCTTTAGTTTACTAAATGTTTGCTTTTTTCAAAGCCATTTACTGTTTTTTTTCTTAGATTCATAGTACATTAGTAGTGCTTCAGCTATCCCACACATGAAGTTTCTTCTTCGTTCAAGGAGCCATTTTTGCAAGATAATTTGGAGCAAAAAGCGAGCCCCGTCAGAAAACGAAGCTAACCTCCGCTTGCCATAACGCAAATAGATATTGTCAAAGAGATTTTTTATCTTTCTACACGAAATGCGGCTTTATTCTCTAACATACGTAGAGGAGATTTCACTATTAAGGAATATTCGACGGCCAAAAGAAAAGGCACTATCATCCAACAGGGAAAACATAGGGAATACGCACATTTTAAAAAACCCTTCTCCTTATTTATCAGTTAATAAGTGCAACAATAGGTCATAACAATGGCGGTAAATGTTTCTGTTCCCCCCCTTCTTTGATTGCGTTATATCGTAATCCTCGAGTTAGCCCCCTGGGGGCTTATTTATTTTTGATATTTTTGAATGGGGGCTTATTTGAGGGGGGGGGGCTTATAGAATCATTGTTGACATTAAGAAGACATTATTAAAAGACCTCGTTTATTTTTTTAGAAATTTCTTTATGAGCATTTAATTAATTACTACCAAAAGTATGAATTTGTTGTGGTAGTTCAATAAAACGCCATAGGCGTCCACAGATGGCAAAAATCATCAAAATGAGGGGTCCAATTTGAGAATTTACGGTAGCAGTGGGGGCTTATTCGAGGGGGGCTTATTGACAATTTGTAGTTTTAGGGTGGGGGCTTATTCGAGTGGGGGGTTTCGAAGGGGGGGCAATTCGAGGATTTACGGTATGTAAAGGTCTCCCTCTATACAGTGGCATAGCCAGGGTGGGAAGATTGGAGGGGCAAAGAAGAGTGTAGCGATAGGGGGTTCCGAGAAATTGTTGTTGACCACACCCTCAAGAATTTGGGAAAGCACCCCATTTTGAAAATGCAGTTGATAAAAGCTATGGTTTTTTATAATGGTTTGCTGGTCAAACACAATAACAGTCATATGTAGCTCTTTGTGGCTGGCCTCATTCTACAACTGTCTATTTCCTTCACAATTCCTCCAACGTCTATATTGTTATACATTTAGTTTTGTCTGTCGTGCATCGTGTTTGTGGTTCGCTATTGTTAATGAGAATGTCTTTCGATGTTTGCGTCAGTCCATTTTGTTTTTCATCGCGCTATCTCTATTTTATTTGTTTCTACAATCCTTGCCAAAAATAACTGGAACATGCAAATGCAAATAAACAAAGCAAGTCTAAAACTACCTCACCAAAATATCACTGCCGCTTCAAAAATTTCGACCCCCTCCCCCGTACAATGTTGATTTATTTTCTCAATACTTTCATACAGCTTTCAGTGAAAAATTTTTTACTCTCAGGATCAAAACATCCCAATTGAACAACATTGTAATAGGGGGTAGGGGGGGATTTTTCAAAAAAAGCTTCAGCTTTGCGCAAGTGTTCCAACAATTTTGGCAAGGATTGTAGTCTATTTGCCGTTAATTTATGTCATTAGGGTTTTGTGTGCGTCACTCATATTGCTAAAAGCGTATTTTCTTTCAGTGCAAGTCCAGTCGAGTCGAAGTTGTCGTTCAACGAAGTTGTTGTTTTGCATTTGTTGGTTGTCACTACATTGCACTATCAGGGCCGGCGAAACGTATTTGAAAGTGGGGGGGGGGGGCAAATATGAAGGTCTTGAAAGGGCTTAGGTTAGGCCACCACCATGGTTGGCGGCAAGAAAATTTTAGGATTATTGTATTTTAGGGATGGCCAGAGACTGTATCTAAAATGGATTTTTACTGAAGGAAATTCCGAGGCAATATCTTTAAGCTTTGTTTAATCAATATGTACAAGTTCAACAAAAACAGGAGAACTATCAACTGAAATAAAAGCAAATTAAGCAATTTGTACACACGGGATATTGTTTTGTAACATCTGATCTTAAATTTTTCGGAAAAAAGGTGCTTTTAACAAAAATCAAAAATAGTTTTAATAGAATTTACAATTGCGTCTAGATTTTCTTTTTTAGTAGGAATGGATTATCGATACAATCAAGTGTTGAAGTTTTCTTGATTTTACTTTTTTAGAACAAATCTGCCCATTTTTTTTCATGTGCTCAAAAATTTTCTTTTCGTCAGTTTCTTTCCCTTCCGTATCGCTAGCAATTTCTCTTTCATTTTGCAATGTTCCTGAGAAATTTGTTGTTAACAAATAGACCTTGTGAGCCACGTTTACGCAATAGAAAAAACAAAACTCCGTCAATTTGTGCTGGCACCAAGTTATTCTGGATCAGGTTTCTCGATCTATTTCCTAAGCCAAGCTGTTTCTCGTTGTACAACTTAGACAATGACCGATTTCTTTGATCTTATTTCCCATATTCAAATTTATATATGTCTACTATGTTAAAGACATAGCAACCTCATAAAAAATACTATGGTAAAGACATAGTATTCTCATAAAAAAGATTCTCGTCATTGTTGTGTTACGATCGTTCCTGTGCAATAAATAGAAATATTCAAAATCCCCAAAACAAACCTACTTGAAATTTTCTCATGCCATTTTGGCCGCTGAACAAAAATCAGAAGATTGGCAAAGAAACAAAAAAAGGTAATCGTTCTCATAAATAGCAATTTGAAACACTCTAATAAATAATAATAATTTCTAATAGAGGCTAAAAATACTTTATACAAAAAATTTACAATTAAGTTAAAATCTCATCGATACTTCATTTCGAATTGTTTCAGGTGCAAAAACAGCTATGGACCGCAAGCGACTCCACCCTCCCCCTCCGGGGGGGATACACTCTCGTTAAGGCCTAACATGGGGGTCCAGTCGGTTTGAGGGTCTTACCAAATGGTCTAGTTTCGATAAATAACTCAACTGCTTTGTTTAGCTTTAATTGATTATAGATTTCGGTTCTTTTGCTACCATTTGAGGGTTATTGTGAAAAAATACTACCATTTGAGGGTAACTTTTTAAAATTTTAGCGTTGGCTCTCTTTGACTCTGACTGGACCCCCCTGTTAAAAGTTCAATCATCTTGAAGATGGCAGCCGTTTCCCAAAACCGTCCAAATCGGTGCGGTATATGCAATCATCCACGACTGCTAGTGCATTAAACCCTTACACCACTACTAAAAGATAGTTCTTTGATCCGGTGAATAGCATTCTGTTATTTTCAAAAATTGCACAAATAAAAATCTTAGCTTTTGAACACCTCGTCTTCAACTCACATTATCGAGCGGAGTCTGAAAACCGAAGTTCAACTATACAGGCGCTCACTATTGCTCATTCACCATCGAAGTTTGGCACAGTTAAAAAAGTATCCACATTTTCATCGCCATTTGCCATCGGCATCAAGCAATTTCTATACTGATTATCAAATTTTGCTATTTTGTGACTGCAATGAAGATGTTTTAACTGTATTTTTCAGATATTGCGAAAGGGTGATCTAGAATACTAAAAATATGGACAACGATTTGTTTTGTTGATGTGAATTTTTCAAAGTTGGTCGTTGAGCGATAAGTTTGTTCTTGCATTTAAGCAAAAAAGGCTGTTGATATCAGCAAGTTTTATGTAACACTACTAGGGAAACTTTACGAGCTTTACTTCGCCAAATGAAGAAAAAGTATTTCAAAAACGACTTTACAAAACCACCCCTTCTGATGTCGTGAAATGGAGAATGACTGAATTTTCGAGTACATGCAACCAGTCGTAGCCATAATTAAATCACAGCTTTAATCTGATGCATCACTTGGTGCTCTTCATGCTAGCAGAAACTGATATGGGCCTACTTTTCCCTCTCGCTCCACTCTTACTTTTTTTGTTCGACCATCCAATAGGTACCTCCCACACACTTCTTGGTATATGTACAAAATAAGTGAAAGTGAATGACCTTGAAATGCCCTGCGAGCTACGCTTGCATTTCAGGTCAAACATTCGTTGCAGATTTTCTTCCCTTCGCTTCAGCAACTCAGCTTTCCTCTTAGCCGCCTTGACAAGCATCATTTGTCTCCGTTCATTGGCAATTATCTCAGCCTCCTTCTGCCTTTCGAGCTCAGCTTGAAGCTTCAGATATTCCGCGCGCTTCAGTCGCTCCCGCTCATCTGCTATTCTTTTCTGCTCTTCCTCTTCTTGTAACCGTCTTTGATCTTCAACTTCTCGCATTTTCGCCTCTTGTACTTCTGCAACTCGTCGCAATTGCTCTCGATACTCGCGCTCCTCAATGAGACGTTCTAACTCTTCCTATAAAAATAAATTAACAATATAAAATGAAGAATCTTTCACTCGAAAGTACTTGCTTCTCATTATATTTCTTAGGCCCGAGATAAACTTGAAATTTTCTGCTGCAAAACAAATAGAAAATAACCTGTCTATGTCGAAAGTCTGACCAATAAAAATTTGAAAAACAGCCATCAGAGACAAATATTTTTTGCAAAGCTGATTGAAACAGAGGATTTTAAAAACACTTCACTTAAAAACGTTCATATTGCTATGGAAACAACAAAAACAGACCAAAAGCGTAGGCTTTTAGAAGCATCGTCATAGTAACAAAAATCAATCGCGGAAGGAAAGAAAAAGTTATGTCTAACAATTTGTAATGTTGTAAAGAAGTAGAAAGTAAATCAGTGAGGAGTAATCCTCCGTTTTAAATCACTTTTGTTAAAGTGGCACAAGGGAAAGGTTTTTGTTCAAGTACGGTTGAAGAAAAACGGATAGAAATAAAAACGGTTTGCAAACGGTTTAGTGGAAACGCGGCCTTGTCTCATAATATTGAACCGACTTATCAGTAGATCATTTTAACTTTTTATTGACAATGCTTGCTAAAAGTGTTGTCTTTGCTAAATGATTTAAACCGCTTTATGACCGTTATGACTTTTTTCTCTATTTCTGGAATTACTAATTTGTAAGCGGGGATTTGGGAGGTACCATCTCTACCTAGAAACTTATCAAAAAGGAAAAAATGAATTCAAAACCAGCACTCATGCTATTCTGCACGTACCTGTGCTTTTCTGATCCTTTCCTCTTCCCGTCTTCTCTCCTCTTCTTCCCTTTTCATTTCTTCCCATCGCTCTTTTTCAAGCAGCTGTTCCTCCTCCATCCGTTCTTGCTCCTTCAGTCTTTCCCGCTGTTCCTTTAATTCTATTGCTCTTCTTTCCTTTTCATGCTTCAGTCGTTCAGCCTCTTTTTCCTTTTCAGCTATCTCAGTCTCCTTTTGCCGTCGCTCTTCTCGCCGTTGCTCCACCTTTGGAAGAAGAAAATTGAATTGATTCAAGACAAAAACTGAAAATTATGGCATTCATAAAGTGATACTGTGCTTCAACACATTTCTTTTTTATTTCAAACGCTTAATACATCTATTTAAAGTAGATTTAAGGAAGTGAGGTTATATCTGGCTGCTTTGGTATTAAACGTCCTTTAATGAAAGGCTTCAGGTAAACCCTATCAAAATTATCCTGGTTTATACACAAACTAATTACTTGAAGCAAGCAAGTAGACCAAAGACTGTTACATTTCGTCAGTTTTTTTGGAAACACCTGTTGATTACATGGATCAATTGCTTGAGATTTTTCATATAATGTTCTTGCTTTTGATGATAACATAATACCGGGGATGTGGTACGACAACTAACAAGGATCTAAATTTCATTCCTGTCCCATCTCCTGCTTTCTGCGTTTCTCTTGGCATATGATAACATACCATACCATTTTCATGGGTGAAATTTCATGATTATGTAATCGAATGAAATAAGTTTACCCTGGGAATTTGGAGCTAAAACAATAGAACATCTTCCACAGTGATTACGTCATTACGTCATGTCAGCGTAACTAAGTATTTTGAGATATTCAGGGCCCTTGAGTATACTTAAACATCATTACTGTTAGCTTTAGTGGTTGTTTGGCATTATGCCTCCAGCATTAGAGTTCTGGTCCAAATATCCAAAATATAATGAATGGTACTGTTGTCTCTTTAGTCACTAACGTATTACTATGTTCTCTGCCGCTAATTTCAAATGCCTTGCTCGTAAAACCGTAATACGAAGATTAATATAACACGTACTTTATTGTGATATTGCATGAAAATTCATACTAACTACTACGACGATATCTTCCAAGACATCTACATACCAGTTGTCGTTTCTTCTCAGCGTCCGCAAGTCTCTTCGCTTCCCTCTCTTCTTTCGCCTTGATTTTCGCCTCTGCGAGATTCTTTCTTGCCTCTTCCTCCTTTATCTTCGCCAGTTCTTCTTCCTGTCTATATCTCTCCCTTTCCTCTTCAAGAAGCTTCTGTTTGGCTACTGCAGCCTCTCTTGCCTTCTGTTGTTCAACCTCCTTTTCATGCAACAGTTTCATTTGCTCCTCATACCTTAGTTTATCTTCGGGCTGTTCCTTTATCACGGTGGCTTTTTTGGAGGCCTTCTTGCCACGTTTTGTTCTAGACGGTGGATAAGCCCCTTTCTTTTCAGGGTCAACTTCCGAAACCTTCTTAACCTCGACGTTTTGAATGCGAACATTTTTAGAGGCAGCAGTTTCTTTCTGCTCTAACTGGTTCTCGAAAGTAATCTCCCTCTCAATGATGACCTCGGATTCGGTGTCTGGACTTGGTTTCATTGGGTTGTCTGATGGATTGGGTCGGCCTATCATCGTTTCAACTGTTTCCATCTTTTTGGGCAAATCTAATACAGGAGAGAGGTTCTTTGAATCTGTCCCCTTTTTGGAGATACTTCCTTGGCGTGATGCCATGCCACGCTTTTTCTTCGCTTTTCCAGCATTCCTTTTCAATGGTGCCGTTTCCCCTAACTTTTTCTAAAAGGTAAGAGCATTCTAAGCTTTACAAATTCTACGTCAATAGAGCAACTTTAAGCCTCAAGTATACTTTTAAAAAGGCAAAAACTACATATGGAAATAGCGATGTTAAGAATGTAACAGGTAGTCGAAACAGACCAAACTTGAGACCTTTTCCGCCGATTCGCAGACAAGATGAGATCTGTTTTTCATTACAAAAATGAACATTATTACCAAAACAACCAGTGCTATTACGATTTGCGACTTAAGGAGAATGAGTAACTGCCTGAATTTTCGGTGGCTACTACCTTTTCAAGGTCCAACAAAGCGGCGTGAAAGGGGTAAATTGGGGGTTGTTGCATTCTTGGACAAGTTGTATTGCTTGCACTAGATATCTATGGAAAAGCAAGAATCTTTGGACAGTGCCTTTTAAGGGTTTACGCAAGATCAATAAAATATCACAGATGCATCTTTTAGCTTTTTATACTCTTAATCCTTCCAAACATCGCACTTTCGGCGCCTTATTCGCCAGCACATTTTTGTTACACACCTTAAGTTTTGTGGTGTCCTCGGGAGGTTTGTTTTGCTGCAGCAGCAACTTCAAATCTTCCAGATTCTGGCTTTCTCTTTTGATTTCACCTTCACTAACACCATCTAGCCTCAAGGTCTCCTTCGAAGGCAGTTCCGTCTTGTTGACATTGTTTGTTGCAGGTTTCACCGCCGCCGTATCCAAATCGATGGTCCCGTTTTCTGGACTACTGTCCCCTGTTACCTTGAGATCAATTTTAAGTTCGACAGTTTGTTTATCTCGTTTTTCAGTTGTTTGCCTTTCAGGTTTTGATTCCCTCTTATAGCCTTCATCTTTTCTCTCTTTTGCTGGTTTCTGTGAGGGTTGCATCTCCTTTACTTCATGAGGATTCTGCTTTTTCATGACATTCAGGTCAACAACGCTTTTATCAACTTTCTGAAGACTCTCTTTGCTATCAGCAGTGTCCTTTGCACTGCATTGCAAAGATCGCTGTTTTCCGATCAATCCCTCTTCGTACGTCGGTTCTAAGCTGGCAATCTCCTTTACATTGGTATTATCCTTCAACACTTTCTTGTTGAAAGGACTGTGAAAATCAATCTCGCTTTTGTCAGCTAAACTGCTCTTCACCATCTGCCTTGCACCGAAAACGCTATTTTCTACGAATGCAAAACCTTGAGTTTTTGTTAGCTCTTTGCTAATCGGATCAGTCAATTTCTGCGAGTTTGGTTTCTTTTTAAAGCTTTTATCGACCACATCTTCTGGCAAAGCACTCTCCGCAAGTGCAAGGGGGTCGGTCTTGGTCAGGTTGCCAATTACAGTTTTGCTTTCGTTATCTTCGCTTTCTGTTTGACTATCAATCAGATCTTTACTTTCTTTGTTTAGCACTGGAACAAAGAGACATGTTGTAACGAACTAACAAAAACGCATTAATGTTTTACAATGTACAAAACTAAATTATTAATCATCAAAAGTAGCGTATTGATCTAAATATCATTAGCAACGGAGTAAACAGACAGTAGATTGTAATTTTAAGTAAATGAAAAACACAGAGGAGCTTTTTGGCAGCGTGTGTCGGTGATTTTCGTGGGTGAAAAAGTAAAGGAGAGAGAGAACAAGAGTACAGAAGATGATTGGTTAATAAAAAACGAAAAGAAATATCAATGAGCAACGAACCTTCTTTTGCAGACTGACATATCCAAACTGATGGTAACGAATTCTCTTGTGTTAGCGACTCAAAGCTACTGCCAGAATGAGTTGATAGAACTCTATGGGTTAATGGGTCGTTATCATTGATCTGCTTTAGATCGGGGATACTGTCCCTTACAGAAACAACCGTTCCACTATTTGAAATAAACGATGACTGCCTACGATGAATTCCCTGTCGTTGGGCATCTACTGCATTATGTGTAGATTTTCCTATCTGATTACCATCTCCATTTGTACAAACATCTTCCTTTACTGCCATCAGAATTTCAGAATAATTCTGCCTCTCTGTCTCGCCAACCAAAGTAGACGACTTGTTTCCTTGTGGTGACATAGCTTCATTATGAAATGGAAGTAGATTCTCCATCCCAGCCGATGAACTCGAAAATTTCTGCTCAGATTTTCCTGCACTTTGAGCATTGTAAGAATTTTCTATGCAAGTATCTTTTTTGTTGATATGATTATTCGGCTCACTATCGCAACTCAAAGGCTTTCCTGACGACGATCTTACATTTGACATTTCGCTCAGATCACAAATGTT
This sequence comes from Rhopilema esculentum, assembly GCF_057945365.1. Taxonomy (NCBI): domain Eukaryota; kingdom Metazoa; phylum Cnidaria; class Scyphozoa; order Rhizostomeae; family Rhizostomatidae; genus Rhopilema; species Rhopilema esculentum. The sequence continues at coordinate 649,401 of NC_142831.1, forward strand.
TTTGGAACTGTCTAATGAACTCAAAAATTGATTTGGCAAAATTTCTTCGGGCGAAGCAGATGCATTTTTTCTAGAAGAACTAGCGCCTACACTGTTAGTTAGGCCAGAGTGGTGAATATCTCCTCCGACAAGATTACTATTTATGACTGCTGAAGAACCATCCAAGTTACCAAGTCCCTTTCTCTTAGTTACATCGCCTGTGCTTTTACTTTCAGCTGATAAATCTCTCTCCATCTCATACTCTGGTGTCTTTACTTCTGACTGCTCTGTTCCTGAAAATGACCCTTCCATCAGTAAATCACTAGACCCTTCTAACGAAAATGAGATCATTGGGTTCCATGATCCTTTGCGTAAACTTGGGCTGATGTAGCTGAAAAGAATTCTGTCGTCATCATTGTCTTCCTCAATGAAGGAGCCAAGAGAACCAATGAAACTGCCAGCAAGCCTCTTTTCTGAAACACTTTCATTTGAATCCGAATCTAGATCTGTGGTTTGCCCGGCCTCTGTTTGTGAAGACCGTTCTTTCATACCATCGGCATGAAGCGATGTTTCAGGCGTCTGATTATCCACATTTTGCATCGTTGTCTTCTCAGCCTCAACCTAAAACAATGAAAACCATTTGTACAATAACAACTTTTCGTATCTGCAAAAAGTTTGAAAACACATTTGCTTTCAGTGAGCAGTATACAGGGTTTCAGTTTCAAATTGACTGTTTCCTTTCTCTTACATTGTCCCACCACATTACATTGTAATAACATTCCACTTTCTAGCACATTCTAAATACAAAATTGAAGCTCAAGCACATAAATTCAAAATTAAAAAAGATAGCAGCCTTTTAAAACCACTCAAAAGACAATTTCTAAAGATTCTTCAAAATATATTCTCAAAAGGACAGGCTTCATGGAAAAATTACTGAAACAAGAAAAAAAGAAAGATGATACCAAATTACGGTCATGCTACTTTGAACTGCTTCTAAATGTTCAGAATTTTTATGAGGAGAATGGTTTCGCAAAACCATGGCGTATTTACAAATACTTTTCAATAATTCCATATATTAATTTCTGAAATGCCAAAAGACTTCTTTTCCAAGAGATATGGCTGAAGTAGGCCTAGTTTTACAAATTGGATCAGACAGATAGAAAGAGTATCAAGAAGTATCGGATGACTTATTGAAAATATCTTGATGTGACCTAGGTGATTTTTTCCATACAATGAAACGTTAGAAGAGGACGATTGTCGGAAAAGTGAGAGGGTTGTTTATTTTTCGTGTGAATTCCTTTCGCTCCCTGTTCCTCACATCAAATTTTGTAGCAATATAATTAAATTCAATGTCGAAAACATACATAGTCTGTCAAACTACTCTGGCTTATTACTGATTACGTGATTTCTTAGAGTAAAAATGTTTTCTTGGAAAACACTTCATTGACTGATTCTAAATATAGCTACATGAAAAGCAAACACGCGAAGTGGGGATATCCTAGTTAAGCACAGGGAAATAGGTGAAGACTTGGGGAATTACGATGGCTGTTTCATTGCTGTGATCCAGGGACATTAAATTCGTAACTGAACCTCTTTTTATTCCCTCATTGCAATTTTCCCGTTTCTTGTAGCCCTGCTGTTCTCACATTGTTATCAGCAAGTTGGCATTATCTTCCACAAGCAACAACTACAATGCGCAAAAGAACACAAACAAAAAGTAACCCGCCATCAGTTCTGCTCAAAAGCTGCATTCTGCCAAACTCATCGATTACAAATAAAATATTAAACATCCCCAAAACAGCTTTTCTCAGTCTTGGTAGATGATAAGCCAAAATTCTTTATAAGATCATATTGCAAGACTACAAAGAATTGAGAAAAGATCCACCTACAGTCTTCGCGAAAAATAGCTGAGACATTTAAACGAAAAAGGAATTCGCAAGCTATATCATTATATTATACGTGCTGGTGACCTAAACCACCTTTCCCCCCGGGGTTATTGGTTAAGATGGTTAAAGAAACAGTAGGGATTACTGCATTGGTTACCAAGCCAATCATAACATTGATTTGAGGGGAAGGGGGCAGATGATTTGTAAGTAGCTTCTTTTCTTGCAAGTGTCTCAATCTTTTTTGCCAAGATTGTAGCAAAGCTAGCTACTCAAAATAGAATTTGTGCAAGGAGATGAAACTAAAGGAACAGAAGGTCCTCACCTTATCACCTGCCATGGTTTTAGAGTTTAAGAATTGAAAATCATCCATCCCATAGTTGACAGGCAAGTTTAGGCTAAATTTGTCTGCTGATTTGACCTCAATCAGTCGTGTGAATTCCTCAGAGGTAAGAGATATTGCCGATGGTGTGACTCCAAGGACTGCAAGAAATTTAATCTCATTACAAATTGCTTGACATACGGATGAAAATAAGACACACTGTTTCTTTGTCAATTATGTACATATTTTACTCTCTTACTCCAAAGGCTTTAAACGGTCAAGGTCGCATATACTCGAAAACGTTTTCAAATAAAAGCATTTTTATGTTTTTACTTAGCGTTTACAATAAAACGGTAAATCTGAGATCGAATACGTAAAAATTTAAAAACTTCTTCCAGGGTGGAACATTCCGAAATGGGAAAAGATTTGAAAATGCATCGCATCCATGTGGACACAAAGCTTTTCATTTAATTTCATCAAGGTTAAAAAGCAACCTTTCGCAAATGTATCAGTGAAGACATGGCTGAAAGGGCTCGCTCTTTTATTGGGCCCGGATCTAGACAAAACACACAACAAACTACATTTCGATATAACAGCAAGGTTATTTTATTTTATCTTGTAAAAGCCAAGTTCTGATCTTTTCTGGAAAGTTCATAAACCAAATGATGATTTATGTTTAACTTTCGCTCTAAGTATAGTCTATGAAATGTGGAAACCGTTTTACTTTGTTTGAAGAAAAAACGGAAAATCCTTGAAAGTGCTAGAAGTGTAACAAAACCTAAATGCCGTGTACGTGCTTTTGAAACTGCTCGAATACCACTGGGCTCCTTGACGATAGATTCAGGAGCAATTCAGCAAGAGTAAATCCACAAAACCCACGTTTAAGTGCTTTTACGTCTCAAACTTTTCAGCATCTCAAAACGTAGATATACAAAATATGACAAATATGTATGTATCTCTCAATGTTAGTTGGAAATCTTATCAGCTTTCAATCTGAATCGCACAGTGGGAAAAAAGAAGCTTTCGTTTTCAAAATCAACTCTATACCAGTGTGAAAACACTCGATATGTTCAATATCTTGATAATATCCATGCGTTTGCAGTTAAAAAGAATAATAGCTGAGGATTTGGTATTGGCAAACGTTCTGATTATATCATCAAAAACCAATTGTTTGCAAACAGCATGCGATGAGGCAAGAGATAATAACGTTGTAACGAGGAAATCTTTTCAGCTGCTCAGAATAAATTCTTGTGCTTTTTATTGCAATGATCAACAAGAAACCTGAAAATAATTTTATCAGACTCAAGGAGGACAAATGCATAAAAATCTTGTGATTCTTATTTACAATCAGTGAATTCATCATCTCTTTAAGCTGTGACAAAAACGTTCATTTTGATTTAACATAAAATAACAAATTGAGATACTTTTTGAGATACTATTTTAAGAAAATGTTGTTCAAGCCTAATTCTTCTGTAATAAGCATATTGAGTCCAACACAGCAGTGAAAAAATTAGGTATCCGATTGCTCCAAATAGCAGCCGTTTTCTAGGAACTTCGCAGATTTTCCATTTATATAGATGCTTAAAATATAAACCTAAATAAAAAAGGCCAGGGAGACGATCTTCGGTTGAAATCGATTTCATTATTTGCAATGTCTTTCGGTATCAGCTGATCATTGTTATTGGCTGAAACATAATATGGACACCATTCTTCATCCATTGAATTAGTTCAGTATATAAATATCACTTTTGCTTCGGTCATACAAAATGTTTTTTACTGTAAGTAGATTCCACGCTGCAAAACACAACATCTGCTGCCAAATATTCTTCAAAAACAAGCAAAAGCTATTTGACAATCTGCATAATTAACTGTAAGTCCCATTTTTCGTGTAGCCTGACTGCATCAAGCAACATATTTTTAACATTCAACCTTGATTTCTTGGATATTAATTAAAAATTAAGCATTACAAATGAAATCATACCTCGCGTTTCTCTAACTTGCTTTGGACTTGTCGGGTGTAACTTTGCATTCTTTAAATCACCGACACGAGGCGATCTGACGTAATCCGTTCTCGAAAATGCGCTGCTCTGACGGGATCGAGGCAATGCCGAATGGCCCCTAATAGCGCTGGATTCCTGATCGAACATAAACGGAAGAATATTACTGGTTCCATTGCCTGGTGGGCTTGTTACTTCCCATCTCTCATCTTTGTAATAAGCAGCACTTTCATAGTTAGAAAAAGCCTTAAGTTGGTTTTCATTAAAGTTTTGTATCAAACGCTTTACAGAAGATGGTATCGCTTGGTTATTGTTGTTGTCGTTGTTGTCGTTGTTGTCGTTGCTGTTGTTGGAGTAGCCGCGGATACTGTAAAGAAACTCTCTTTTAAAGTGTTTCAGATGCGGTACAGTTGTCATAGCACTGTGGGCTCCTCTAGGTGAATTGTCTAAACAATCCTGCTCATTTTTGCCGCCATCAAACTTGCTGCTAATCATGAAATACTCTTTCGTTGGCGTCTCCTCGCTGTCATGCCTGGTTGTAATCTTTCTTTCTAGCCTTGGCGAGCGTAGCTTTCCTCTCACACGCATGACGTCATTTGCAGGCAAAGCTAGGCGCTCAAAGTCTTCTTTTCCGGCACACTTTGGTTCCTTTTCTTCTGAATGAGTTCTATTGTCTTCTGCTGATGATCTGCTAGTAGTGGAATAAGATAAACACATATTTGAATTCTAATACAATAAGATCAACTCAAAATAGCAACAATTATACATGTAACACCATGCCTATATCACGTTCAGGGGGAATATCTTAGAATTCTGATTCTCTCAGATCGCCGAAAAATGCTCTTTTGCAAGCAGTTTTTGATAAGAAAACTTTACTCTTGAAACAGACAGTTTCCAGAAAAAATTACAGTTTCACGGCTAGAAGCCAAAGGGGGTCATCAAACGTTTCAGTAGGAAGGCCAATGCATAACTTGACAAAGTAGGTAAAACGAGAGGAATTTACCGTTTTGCTTGAAGTTTTCTTCCTAACAAACCGTTGAAATCAAATAAAAATAACACTTAAATTTCATTATTAAGAAATTTTGAGGAAGGACAAAATTTCATCCCGAAGAAGGTTGAAGCGTTTTTTTAACTCTGAAAACGGATATCCAAAGATATTGGAGAAATTTGACCGCTAAATTTGTGCCTTTCTTCACTTCTGAAAGCAAAACCAAATATGCAGCAAAACCAGATTGAAGGATCTTCGTCACTGCATGCCTTACAAGCGGATTTGCATTCCTTGAGTGGCTGTTTGCTTGGCTTCAAGCAGAGATATAGTAAAAAGGGTTACGAACAAATATTTTGGTTTTTAATATTGAAGTTATAAATTTCTCCAATTAATGAGAGGATCGTGAGATATCTAAAAAGTGTAATTAAATAAAGGTAAAGAGAAATGATGGGAAAAAAATTTGATAATATAGAAAGACAAAAATGCACCAAGAAATGCATGGCAATATCAAAGAAATAAGAGGTGCTAAAACGAGAGCAAAAGGTAGTGTATGTATTAAGAATAAAGAAAGGAAGATGATCTTTAATGAAAATGACATCAAGAAAGATGGCAGGAATATGTAGCGGAACTATTTGATGATGACAGGGATAAAACATATAACATCATAATCAACGGAGAGCTGACAATTTAGAGGCGGAGATATCAGATGCCATAAATACATGAAAACGGGAAAATCCTCTTGTGCTGATAAAGTCAACACAGGGGTGCTTAAAGTCTTAGATACGATCACGAACTAAAGGACGAACACCAAATTACTTGCTAGCTTCTGCAACTAGGTATATAAAGTCACAACAATACCTGGAGATATGAATGCACAAAAAGTTAAAGGCCATCACATGCAAAAAGTTTAGAACTATCAGCCTTATGAGCCACATTTTGAAACTTAAATTACGAGTTATACTGAAGAGAGAAAAAACCACAAATAGAGAGAGAAGTAAGCGATGTGCAGAGCGATTGTATGAAGGGAAAAGGAACCTGTGAAGGGATATTCAATATGGTAGCTATGTGCGAGATAACTTGCAATGAACAAAAATATAAGCATGCATTTTTAGACTATGAGAAAGCATTTGATAGAGTGAACAACCAGATGATGATTGAAAACCATAAAAAGGTTGGAATACCAAAGAAGGGATATCAAGTTCATAAGAATTGTGTAATGGACCCAAAAATCTTTTGTGAGACTAGAAAATAAACTGTCTGATGAAGGGATGATGAAACGAAGAGTGAGACATGGCTGCGTTCTGTCTCCTGCTCTTTCTGACCTGACTTTGTTAGTATCAAAAGTAACGCTGAGCGCCAAATTTTATATAACTGTTGACAACGGCGCAATTAAACTAGTAGATTCATTTGTGTATGTAGGCCAATTATTAACAGAGAATGTTTAATGTGAAAAAGAAGTCTTATGTTGTATATCTATAGCCCGAGGTGCCTTTAATAAAACAAAGTCAACATAAACAAATAAGAAAATCAATCTTGAAACAAGAAAAAGAATTCTGAAATGCTGTGTATGGAGCATCCTATATTTTGGAGAAGAGACATGAACTGTTACAACATAACTTGAGAAACGTCTTGAAGCGTTCGAGAAATGTCGAAATTGTCATGGACAGAGAATGTAACAAATGAGGAAATGCTAAAAAAATAAATGAACATTGAACAGTAAAATAAAACGAACATTGATCAGTATCTCGAGGGCAAGAAAATTAAGATATTTTGGGCATTTGATAAGGCTAAATAACATATACAAAACATTGTTAGAAGAACACATTGATAGACAGGGAGGCAGAGGTAGCCCCAGGATGAGTTGGTATGACAACATCAAGGAGTGGACTTTGATGCAACAGGAACAAGCAATATGAATGGACAAAGAAACGTGGAGGGCTACAGTGTCATCCAACGTTGAAAGATAAGGAACAGAAAGAAAATAGAGAGGAACGGAATTCCGTTTTATTTTCTTGATAAACGAAAATAATCTCAATTTAACTGCATTGCTGTGACAGGCACCGCGGACTGTTGAGAAAAGTCAGGGGCCTAAAAAGGTGGAGGGGGCTAAAACCGTATAAAAAGAGGCTTTCCTGGTAGTTTATTACTCAATATTTGGCATTTTTGCAAGTCACTCAATTTGGATGGTGGGGCAAAGTCTTGATATTGTGATTGTCCCAGTAAAACCAAGTGGTTGCAAACAATGCTGTATGCTTCCTAAAGGCTTATCTAGCAAGCTGGTCAAACACAAAATGAGAACAACAATTGCATAAAAAATTTTGCTTGGATGCAATAGAGTGACAAATATTGTTGGTTGCTAATTAAGGCAGTTCTCCAGAAAAATGACTTTGAAGATTTTGAAGCTCACTTGCAAGGGTGAAATTACAAGATTTGCAACTTTCTGTTTTGCCCAATAAAATTATTAATAATTTGCACGTCCAGGGCATATCAGATTGTGCACATCCCGGTTTTTGCTTTCTTTCCTCTTCCCTTCATCAAATTATTAAATCTTTCTCTTCTTTGCATTCCCCTTTTTTGTAGCTATTGCTGCTTTTAACTTTATTTCAGATCAAGTTAGCAATATTAAATGAAGTTGGGGCCTTAAGAGAATGGAATGCTATTTATATCAGAGTTGTTATCTATGAGGTCCTTAGCAACTAGTAATTGTATTTGATTGAGAAAGTTATCATTATTATATCAAATGCCATTCAAATAATTAAAATTAGATCTGTGGTTTCTTGTAGTTGAATAAAAGTTTTATTAAACTGGATTGAATCAAACAACAACAACAAAAATGATAGGAACATACCCTCCAGCAGTTCCAATCACACTTGGTACCATTGATGCTTGCATAACAGATTGGTCAGTTTCATCTTCTTTTGGCACAGTGGTCTTCGCCTGAGTTTTCTCTTTATCCCATCTCTTGGCAACATCTTCCACACGTTGTTTATAACCAAATGATTTGTAATGATACTTTGCCTGATATCCAAACCGGAACAGCCTTTTATTGGCTGATGCATACAAGTTCTTTTCCTGCAATTAAAATACAGTCATCAGTGCAGGGATGAGAGCTACAAGGAAATATATTACAGTTCTTCTTTTCATTATTGAAATATAATAAAGATTGATAAAAATGTTTAGTAGTATGATAAATTTCTTAATCAAAACAGGCACTAGTTGATTAGGCTCATGAAACAGCTTTTTGAGCTTAAGGCCCAGATTGATTGAACATGCATACAGAAAATTTGATTACAAAGGAGATAATCATCTTGTTGTTGGCAACTGAATATTATCATTCTACAATCCTTGCCAAAAGTCTTGGTACACCAAGCTAAAATTTCGCATAAATTCAGTAGCATCCCCCTCTCCCCCTTGAAACAATGTTGAATAACAACAGTTTCAAAGCTTGAAATTCGTCCAATGTCAGTTTATCAGCTAGGGTAAGTAATAGTCTTTTCAGCCAACATTGTTTTTGGGGGGAGGGGGGATATATCTGTATCTTACAGCCGGAAACCTTTATTTCTTCAAAATCTTTCATTGGTCACAGGGTGTTCCAAGGACTTTTGTCAAGGATTGTCTGACAAATATTTTTGAAGCAGTGCATTTGAGATCAAGCAATTAGTTCCAATCTGAGGTTTTCCATGCCGCTGATTTCAGTGGTGGTGTTTTTTTTTCAATATCTAGTCCACTTCATAACATAATTGTCTATCTACTCTAAAAATATTGGTTTCATACGTAAAATAAAGCAAAATTAGAAATTATTTGTATTCTGAAAATTTGTTGCATCTACCTAAAGAAGGGAGGTCACTTTTTGAAACCGAGGCCAATTTGGTTGACGGTTGAGGGAGTAAAAGTTGAAATTCTTTAATTATGATTACATATGTCTTCAGATAGTCAAAATGGCTAACTCCAGTAGCAACGCAGATCCTCAAAAAATTGGGGGCAGAGACGTAAGAAAAGTTTATCTGATAACATACAGTAGCGCTAACACTGAAGTTTATGATAGAGAAAAATTCTCTGATATGATCGTGAAATGTTTTGAGGCAGTAACGACAGCAAAAATTTCCCAATGGGCATGTTGCATGGAGCAGCACAAAGTAAACGGCTACCATTTCCACATGTGCATTTTGTTGGACAAATTACAGAGATGGCTAAAAGTGAAAAATTATGTCCAACAAAAGTATGGTATTGTCATTAATTTTTCTGGTCACACAGGCTATCATACAGCATTCAATTATGTTGTCAAGGAGGATAGTAGTTTCATTACCAGCAGCAATCACCCTGAAACTGTTTCTTCTCCAAAAACGAGCAAGGCAACAAGGAAAAAAGCTGCAAAAAACCCTTCAAAGGAAAAGAAGCTGAAGTCAAAGCGTCTTTCAAACTTTGATGTCGCCAATATTATAGTTGAAAATAAGCTGCGATCGCGTTTAGATGTTCTTGTTCGGGCTAAGTCCAGTTTTGAAAAGGGTGACAGAAGGTTGTACGAGTTTGTCCTGAACAGAGGCGATAAAAAGCTGAATGATCTTCTGGACACCGTATGGGAGTTGGAGACTGCCAAGGAGAAGCAAGAAAGGGCTTCTATGTCTAGAATAGACATCCTTAAGGAGCAGCTTAGCGTTGGGTGCACCTGTGAAGGCCAGTGGCTCGAGTGTGCTCTCCAAATCCTTGACAAAAATTGCATCGATAGGTCTGTGTTTGCAAATGCCATTGTCAAACTGCTTGTTATGGGTCGTGGCAAGGGCCGTAATATTTACATTACTGGCCCCGCCAACTGTGGCAAGACTTTCATCTTAGACCCCCTTAGAGTGGTGTACGATAGCTTTCTGTCCCCAGCTACTTGCTCGTATGCATGGCTTGGAGTTGAGAACAAGGAGGTTATATTCCTCAACGATTTTCGTTGGTCTCCCGTTATACTTCCTTGGGCTGACATGCTGCTGTTGCTTGAAGGCCATGTGGTACATTTTGCTGCACCCAAAACCAACTACAGCAAGGACATCGAGTTCACGAGGGACACTCCAGTGTTTGCTACTGCCAAGGCCCCCATCTCCTTTATCAAAGGCTCGGTAATGGATGATCGTGAAACAGAAATGATGTCTGTTCGCTGGCGCATATTTACGTTCAGGCATCAGTTTTCTTTGGAAGAGCAGAAGACAGTCTCCCCATGTGGCCATTGTTTTGCAAAAATGCTCTTGGAATAACAATGATTTCCAGACGCTCCTTCCTAGAGAAGCTGCCCCGTACAAAGCGAAATGGTACTCGGGCAGCCAAACGACAACGGTTTACCATTGCATTTCCCCCTTGAATTTCTTGTTTATATGACAGTTTTAAAATAATTCCCCGAAAAAAGTGGTACACTATGATGTACATTCTAAAGACAAAAAAAAACCATTCTCGCGTTTGCCTATTCGAGTGTAATTGAAAGAAATCACCACGGTTTACCATTTTCCATCTAAGAACAGGAACAGTTAAGATTCATTTTTTTCAAAAATGGTAAACCGTGAACATTTTTGGCTAAATCTCAAAATTTATCAATCCAGTTTCGTAGAAACTTATCAGCCTTGTGGTACGTTGTAATGTACCTCCTTTGCGGAAACTACCGAAATATACCTGCAACCTGTTATTTTTTATAAGCTTTTTTAAAATGGTAAACCGTGATGGTAAACCGTGGCCAAGAGCATTTTTCCAATCCAATTCAACTCTATCACTTTTTATTACGTAAGCAATGGACGTTATCCAGAACTTTGAACAACAATACTAATTAGTCAGTTATAAAGGGCTTTTTGAAAATTTTTGCTGATAAACAATAAGCAATAAATTCAGATGAACTGCTAGTATGAGTATTTTAAAATAATCTTCAAACACGCAGCTTACGGAGGAGCTGCCAAACACTACAGAGAAACAAATCCATAGAGAACAAAAGCAATTTCAAAGCTGCAGTTCAAATTTTATGATACATAAGTTAGAAACTTTCATACAAAAAAACACTTTTAAGTTTTTTTGAATTAGTATTTAGTTCTATATCCATCATTTATGGCTAGAGTGCTCAAACGATCATGCATGCTTCGAATAGTTCTATCTATAACAGTTACATCAAAGTCACTAAATGCCTGCAAAACTCTTCCTTTAAAAGTCTGAAAGTCCTCTTTCACGATTTTTCCTCTCAACGCCTCCTGTCGCAAATTACATTTTATAATATTAAATAAATTTTCAATAGGATTCAAGTCCGGTGATCTTGCTGGTATCTCAACAAGTTCAGCACCCACTTCTTCTAAAGCATCGCTTGCCAATTTGCTCCTTTGACTGGGGTCATTGTCCATAACGAATAACAGTTTTTCCTTCTTTTTCATCGCTGCACATTCTCTGAGAGTGCTGTCCAATGTCTCATGCACAAATTTTGCGAACCACCGGGCGTTCATCTTCTCGTACTCCTCCGCAACAACAACCCCTGCCGAATAGGAAACACCAACCAACAAATGTAGTGTACGCCCTCCAGGCAAGTTCTTCGATCCTTTACTTGTAAACACAAGGCCCTCTTTTTTTGTTCTCCACACTCGTCCCCTTGGGCACAAAGCGTCGTTATACGGATTTTGTTTGTGATGGAATGAAACTCCGTCCAGATACATCAAAACATCGTCCGTCCAAAAATTTCTGTCATGTTTCTTTAAAGCATCCCTGGCATATGATACTCTCTTCCTCCTATCCTTAGCTGACAGTATACCCTTCTTTCTAGGATTCAGAAACCTATATCCAGCATCATGCAGAGCTCTTACCAAAGTCCTGTAGCTAACATGTGTGATCTGGCATTCCTTTGCTACATCCATCACTCTGACGTTTCCATTTGTTTCTCGCATCTTCTTGAAAGTCCTAAGAAACCTTGCCTTGTCTCTTTTGCTCATCAGTGGTGGTCTACCTGTCCTCTTATTCTCTTGTTTAGTTGAAGGCCCCTCCTTACAAATACGGACCACACTTGAAACAGAAATCTTGCAATGTTCCGCTATTTTTCGAAACGACAAAGACCTTCCCTTTCGCAAGTAGCAAGCCAACGCTCTCTCTCTGTCGCTAATTTTGCTATGAAACACCATGTTTGTTAAAGAGCAACTCAACAACTGCTTTTGATACTATAGTCAATTTCGTTTTTATTTCTTAGCTTATCGTTTAATTATACAACACCGACACAGTGAGAAACAGGAAGGTTTCCGCCATTGACATTCCAAAAATTCTATCTTGGAGACATTTTCACACGTACATGTGCTTTGAACAGCAATTGCAATACTTAATTTTCCTGTTTTTCATCTTTTGTTTTTTCCCTTGCAAGTCTGGTGAATTTTCAATATCTAATTTCGAAAAAAACAGAGCAGAATTTGAAGAATTCAAGTAAACAAGTGAATAATAATCATAATATCTCTAAAATTCGAAAAATAGCTAAATTAGGCCAATTCCATTTTAAATATCAAATTTTTTTCGACGCCAATGAAATCAGCGCTACCAAGAACCCCTACCCCCATAACATTGATTTTCATGCAACTAACGGTTTAAAAAAAAGCGCTCAGACAATCCTTGCCAAAAGTCTTGGTACACCAAGCTAAAATTTCGCATAAATTCAGTAGCATCCCCCTCTCCCCCTTGAAACAATGTTGAATAACAACAGTTTCAAAGCTTGAAATTCGTCCAATGTCAGTTTATCAGCTAGGGTAAGTAATAGTCTTTTCAGCCAACATTGTTTTTGGGGGGAGGGGGGATATATCTGTATCTTACAGCCGGAAACCTTTATTTCTTCAAAATCTTTCATTGGTCACAGGGTGTTCCAAGGACTTTTGTCAAGGATTGTCTGACAAATATTTTTGAAGCAGTGCATTTGAGATCAAGCAATTAGTTCCAATCTGAGGTTTTCCATGCCGCTGATTTCAGTGGTGGTGTTTTTTTTTCAATATCTAGTCCACTTCATAACATAATTGTCTATCTACTCTAAAAATATTGGTTTCATACGTAAAATAAAGCAAAATTAGAAATTATTTGTATTCTGAAAATTTGTTGCATCTACCTAAAGAAGGGAGGTCACTTTTTGAAACCGAGGCCAATTTGGTTGACGGTTGAGGGAGTAAAAGTTGAAATTCTTTAATTATGATTACATATGTCTTCAGATAGTCAAAATGGCTAACTCCAGTAGCAACGCAGATCCTCAAAAAATTGGGGGCAGAGACGTAAGAAAAGTTTATCTGATAACATACAGTAGCGCTAACACTGAAGTTTATGATAGAGAAAAATTCTCTGATATGATCGTGAAATGTTTTGAGGCAGTAACGACAGCAAAAATTTCCCAATGGGCATGTTGCATGGAGCAGCACAAAGTAAACGGCTACCATTTCCACATGTGCATTTTGTTGGACAAATTACAGAGATGGCTAAAAGTGAAAAATTATGTCCAACAAAAGTATGGTATTGTCATTAATTTTTCTGGTCACACAGGCTATCATACAGCATTCAATTATGTTGTCAAGGAGGATAGTAGTTTCATTACCAGCAGCAATCACCCTGAAACTGTTTCTTCTCCAAAAACGAGCAAGGCAACAAGGAAAAAAGCTGCAAAAAACCCTTCAAAGGAAAAGAAGCTGAAGTCAAAGCGTCTTTCAAACTTTGATGTCGCCAATATTATAGTTGAAAATAAGCTGCGATCGCGTTTAGATGTTCTTGTTCGGGCTAAGTCCAGTTTTGAAAAGGGTGACAGAAGGTTGTACGAGTTTGTCCTGAACAGAGGCGATAAAAAGCTGAATGATCTTCTGGACACCGTATGGGAGTTGGAGACTGCCAAGGAGAAGCAAGAAAGGGCTTCTATGTCTAGAATAGACATCCTTAAGGAGCAGCTTAGCGTTGGGTGCACCTGTGAAGGCCAGTGGCTCGAGTGTGCTCTCCAAATCCTTGACAAAAATTGCATCGATAGGTCTGTGTTTGCAAATGCCATTGTCAAACTGCTTGTTATGGGTCGTGGCAAGGGCCGTAATATTTACATTACTGGCCCCGCCAACTGTGGCAAGACTTTCATCTTAGACCCCCTTAGAGTGGTGTACGATAGCTTTCTGTCCCCAGCTACTTGCTCGTATGCATGGCTTGGAGTTGAGAACAAGGAGGTTATATTCCTCAACGATTTTCGTTGGTCTCCCGTTATACTTCCTTGGGCTGACATGCTGCTGTTGCTTGAAGGCCATGTGGTACATTTTGCTGCACCCAAAACCAACTACAGCAAGGACATCGAGTTCACGAGGGACACTCCAGTGTTTGCTACTGCCAAGGCCCCCATCTCCTTTATCAAAGGCTCGGTAATGGATGATCGTGAAACAGAAATGATGTCTGTTCGCTGGCGCATATTTACGTTCAGGCATCAGTTTTCTTTGGAAGAGCAGAAGACAGTCTCCCCATGTGGCCATTGTTTTGCAAAAATGCTCTTGGAATAACAATGATTTCCAGACGCTCCTTCCTAGAGAAGCTGCCCCGTACAAAGCGAAATGGTACTCGGGCAGCCAAACGACAACGGTTTACCATTGCATTTCCCCCTTGAATTTCTTGTTTATATGACAGTTTTAAAATAATTCCCCGAAAAAAGTGGTACACTATGATGTACATTCTAAAGACAAAAAAAAACCATTCTCGCGTTTGCCTATTCGAGTGTAATTGAAAGAAATCACCACGGTTTACCATTTTCCATCTAAGAACAGGAACAGTTAAGATTCATTTTTTTCAAAAATGGTAAACCGTGAACATTTTTGGCTAAATCTCAAAATTTATCAATCCAGTTTCGTAGAAACTTATCAGCCTTGTGGTACGTTGTAATGTACCTCCTTTGCGGAAACTACCGAAATATACCTGCAACCTGTTATTTTTTATAAGCTTTTTTAAAATGGTAAACCGTGATGGTAAACCGTGGCCAAGAGCATTTTTCCAATCCAATTCAACTCTATCACTTTTTATTACGTAAGCAATGGACGTTATCCAGAACTTTGAACAACAATACTAATTAGTCAGTTATAAAGGGCTTTTTGAAAATTTTTGCTGATAAACAATAAGCAATAAATTCAGATGAACTGCTAGTATGAGTATTTTAAAATAATCTTCAAACACGCAGCTTACGGAGGAGCTGCCAAACACTACAGAGAAACAAATCCATAGAGAACAAAAGCAATTTCAAAGCTGCAGTTCAAATTTTATGATACATAAGTTAGAAACTTTCATACAAAAAAACACTTTTAAGTTTTTTTGAATTAGTATTTAGTTCTATATCCATCATTTATGGCTAGAGTGCTCAAACGATCATGCATGCTTCGAATAGTTCTATCTATAACAGTTACATCAAAGTCACTAAATGCCTGCAAAACTCTTCCTTTAAAAGTCTGAAAGTCCTCTTTCACGATTTTTCCTCTCAACGCCTCCTGTCGCAAATTACATTTTATAATATTAAATAAATTTTCAATAGGATTCAAGTCCGGTGATCTTGCTGGTATCTCAACAAGTTCAGCACCCACTTCTTCTAAAGCATCGCTTGCCAATTTGCTCCTTTGACTGGGGTCATTGTCCATAACGAATAACAGTTTTTCCTTCTTTTTCATCGCTGCACATTCTCTGAGAGTGCTGTCCAATGTCTCATGCACAAATTTTGCGAACCACCGGGCGTTCATCTTCTCGTACTCCTCCGCAACAACAACCCCTGCCGAATAGGAAACACCAACCAACAAATGTAGTGTACGCCCTCCAGGCAAGTTCTTCGATCCTTTACTTGTAAACACAAGGCCCTCTTTTTTTGTTCTCCACACTCGTCCCCTTGGGCACAAAGCGTCGTTATACGGATTTTGTTTGTGATGGAATGAAACTCCGTCCAGATACATCAAAACATCGTCCGTCCAAAAATTTCTGTCATGTTTCTTTAAAGCATCCCTGGCATATGATACTCTCTTCCTCCTATCCTTAGCTGACAGTATACCCTTCTTTCTAGGATTCAGAAACCTATATCCAGCATCATGCAGAGCTCTTACCAAAGTCCTGTAGCTAACATGTGTGATCTGGCATTCCTTTGCTACATCCATCACTCTGACGTTTCCATTTGTTTCTCGCATCTTCTTGAAAGTCCTAAGAAACCTTGCCTTGTCTCTTTTGCTCATCAGTGGTGGTCTACCTGTCCTCTTATTCTCTTGTTTAGTTGAAGGCCCCTCCTTACAAATACGGACCACACTTGAAACAGAAATCTTGCAATGTTCCGCTATTTTTCGAAACGACAAAGACCTTCCCTTTCGCAAGTAGCAAGCCAACGCTCTCTCTCTGTCGCTAATTTTGCTATGAAACACCATGTTTGTTAAAGAGCAACTCAACAACTGCTTTTGATACTATAGTCAATTTCGTTTTTATTTCTTAGCTTATCGTTTAATTATACAACACCGACACAGTGAGAAACAGGAAGGTTTCCGCCATTGACATTCCAAAAATTCTATCTTGGAGACATTTTCACACGTACATGTGCTTTGAACAGCAATTGCAATACTTAATTTTCCTGTTTTTCATCTTTTGTTTTTTCCCTTGCAAGTCTGGTGAATTTTCAATATCTAATTTCGAAAAAAACAGAGCAGAATTTGAAGAATTCAAGTAAACAAGTGAATAATAATCATAATATCTCTAAAATTCGAAAAATAGCTAAATTAGGCCAATTCCATTTTAAATATCAAATTTTTTTCGACGCCAATGAAATCAGCGCTACCAAGAACCCCTACCCCCATAACATTGATTTTCATGCAACTAACGGTTTAAAAAAAAGCGCTCAGACAATCCTTGCCAAAAGTCTTGGTACACCAAGCTAAAATTTCGCATAAATTCAGTAGCATCCCCCTCTCCCCCTTGAAACAATGTTGAATAACAACAGTTTCAAAGCTTGAAATTCGTCCAATGTCAGTTTATCAGCTAGGGTAAGTAATAGTCTTTTCAGCCAACATTGTTTTTGGGGGGAGGGGGGATATATCTGTATCTTACAGCCGGAAACCTTTATTTCTTCAAAATCTTTCATTGGTCACAGGGTGTTCCAAGGACTTTTGTCAAGGATTGTCTGACAAATATTTTTGAAGCAGTGCATTTGAGATCAAGCAATTAGTTCCAATCTGAGGTTTTCCATGCCGCTGATTTCAGTGGTGGTGTTTTTTTTTCAATATCTAGTCCACTTCATAACATAATTGTCTATCTACTCTAAAAATATTGGTTTCATACGTAAAATAAAGCAAAATTAGAAATTATTTGTATTCTGAAAATTTGTTGCATCTACCTAAAGAAGGGAGGTCACTTTTTGAAACCGAGGCCAATTTGGTTGACGGTTGAGGGAGTAAAAGTTGAAATTCTTTAATTATGATTACATATGTCTTCAGATAGTCAAAATGGCTAACTCCAGTAGCAACGCAGATCCTCAAAAAATTGGGGGCAGAGACGTAAGAAAAGTTTATCTGATAACATACAGTAGCGCTAACACTGAAGTTTATGATAGAGAAAAATTCTCTGATATGATCGTGAAATGTTTTGAGGCAGTAACGACAGCAAAAATTTCCCAATGGGCATGTTGCATGGAGCAGCACAAAGTAAACGGCTACCATTTCCACATGTGCATTTTGTTGGACAAATTACAGAGATGGCTAAAAGTGAAAAATTATGTCCAACAAAAGTATGGTATTGTCATTAATTTTTCTGGTCACACAGGCTATCATACAGCATTCAATTATGTTGTCAAGGAGGATAGTAGTTTCATTACCAGCAGCAATCACCCTGAAACTGTTTCTTCTCCAAAAACGAGCAAGGCAACAAGGAAAAAAGCTGCAAAAAACCCTTCAAAGGAAAAGAAGCTGAAGTCAAAGCGTCTTTCAAACTTTGATGTCGCCAATATTATAGTTGAAAATAAGCTGCGATCGCGTTTAGATGTTCTTGTTCGGGCTAAGTCCAGTTTTGAAAAGGGTGACAGAAGGTTGTACGAGTTTGTCCTGAACAGAGGCGATAAAAAGCTGAATGATCTTCTGGACACCGTATGGGAGTTGGAGACTGCCAAGGAGAAGCAAGAAAGGGCTTCTATGTCTAGAATAGACATCCTTAAGGAGCAGCTTAGCGTTGGGTGCACCTGTGAAGGCCAGTGGCTCGAGTGTGCTCTCCAAATCCTTGACAAAAATTGCATCGATAGGTCTGTGTTTGCAAATGCCATTGTCAAACTGCTTGTTATGGGTCGTGGCAAGGGCCGTAATATTTACATTACTGGCCCCGCCAACTGTGGCAAGACTTTCATCTTAGACCCCCTTAGAGTGGTGTACGATAGCTTTCTGTCCCCAGCTACTTGCTCGTATGCATGGCTTGGAGTTGAGAACAAGGAGGTTATATTCCTCAACGATTTTCGTTGGTCTCCCGTTATACTTCCTTGGGCTGACATGCTGCTGTTGCTTGAAGGCCATGTGGTACATTTTGCTGCACCCAAAACCAACTACAGCAAGGACATCGAGTTCACGAGGGACACTCCAGTGTTTGCTACTGCCAAGGCCCCCATCTCCTTTATCAAAGGCTCGGTAATGGATGATCGTGAAACAGAAATGATGTCTGTTCGCTGGCGCATATTTACGTTCAGGCATCAGTTTTCTTTGGAAGAGCAGAAGACAGTCTCCCCATGTGGCCATTGTTTTGCAAAAATGCTCTTGGAATAACAATGATTTCCAGACGCTCCTTCCTAGAGAAGCTGCCCCGTACAAAGCGAAATGGTACTCGGGCAGCCAAACGACAACGGTTTACCATTGCATTTCCCCCTTGAATTTCTTGTTTATATGACAGTTTTAAAATAATTCCCCGAAAAAAGTGGTACACTATGATGTACATTCTAAAGACAAAAAAAAACCATTCTCGCGTTTGCCTATTCGAGTGTAATTGAAAGAAATCACCACGGTTTACCATTTTCCATCTAAGAACAGGAACAGTTAAGATTCATTTTTTTCAAAAATGGTAAACCGTGAACATTTTTGGCTAAATCTCAAAATTTATCAATCCAGTTTCGTAGAAACTTATCAGCCTTGTGGTACGTTGTAATGTACCTCCTTTGCGGAAACTACCGAAATATACCTGCAACCTGTTATTTTTTATAAGCTTTTTTAAAATGGTAAACCGTGATGGTAAACCGTGGCCAAGAGCATTTTTCCAATCCAATTCAACTCTATCACTTTTTATTACGTAAGCAATGGACGTTATCCAGAACTTTGAACAACAATACTAATTAGTCAGTTATAAAGGGCTTTTTGAAAATTTTTGCTGATAAACAATAAGCAATAAATTCAGATGAACTGCTAGTATGAGTATTTTAAAATAATCTTCAAACACGCAGCTTACGGAGGAGCTGCCAAACACTACAGAGAAACAAATCCATAGAGAACAAAAGCAATTTCAAAGCTGCAGTTCAAATTTTATGATACATAAGTTAGAAACTTTCATACAAAAAAACACTTTTAAGTTTTTTTGAATTAGTATTTAGTTCTATATCCATCATTTATGGCTAGAGTGCTCAAACGATCATGCATGCTTCGAATAGTTCTATCTATAACAGTTACATCAAAGTCACTAAATGCCTGCAAAACTCTTCCTTTAAAAGTCTGAAAGTCCTCTTTCACGATTTTTCCTCTCAACGCCTCCTGTCGCAAATTACATTTTATAATATTAAATAAATTTTCAATAGGATTCAAGTCCGGTGATCTTGCTGGTATCTCAACAAGTTCAGCACCCACTTCTTCTAAAGCATCGCTTGCCAATTTGCTCCTTTGACTGGGGTCATTGTCCATAACGAATAACAGTTTTTCCTTCTTTTTCATCGCTGCACATTCTCTGAGAGTGCTGTCCAATGTCTCATGCACAAATTTTGCGAACCACCGGGCGTTCATCTTCTCGTACTCCTCCGCAACAACAACCCCTGCCGAATAGGAAACACCAACCAACAAATGTAGTGTACGCCCTCCAGGCAAGTTCTTCGATCCTTTACTTGTAAACACAAGGCCCTCTTTTTTTGTTCTCCACACTCGTCCCCTTGGGCACAAAGCGTCGTTATACGGATTTTGTTTGTGATGGAATGAAACTCCGTCCAGATACATCAAAACATCGTCCGTCCAAAAATTTCTGTCATGTTTCTTTAAAGCATCCCTGGCATATGATACTCTCTTCCTCCTATCCTTAGCTGACAGTATACCCTTCTTTCTAGGATTCAGAAACCTATATCCAGCATCATGCAGAGCTCTTACCAAAGTCCTGTAGCTAACATGTGTGATCTGGCATTCCTTTGCTACATCCATCACTCTGACGTTTCCATTTGTTTCTCGCATCTTCTTGAAAGTCCTAAGAAACCTTGCCTTGTCTCTTTTGCTCATCAGTGGTGGTCTACCTGTCCTCTTATTCTCTTGTTTAGTTGAAGGCCCCTCCTTACAAATACGGACCACACTTGAAACAGAAATCTTGCAATGTTCCGCTATTTTTCGAAACGACAAAGACCTTCCCTTTCGCAAGTAGCAAGCCAACGCTCTCTCTCTGTCGCTAATTTTGCTATGAAACACCATGTTTGTTAAAGAGCAACTCAACAACTGCTTTTGATACTATAGTCAATTTCGTTTTTATTTCTTAGCTTATCGTTTAATTATACAACACCGACACAGTGAGAAACAGGAAGGTTTCCGCCATTGACATTCCAAAAATTCTATCTTGGAGACATTTTCACACGTACATGTGCTTTGAACAGCAATTGCAATACTTAATTTTCCTGTTTTTCATCTTTTGTTTTTTCCCTTGCAAGTCTGGTGAATTTTCAATATCTAATTTCGAAAAAAACAGAGCAGAATTTGAAGAATTCAAGTAAACAAGTGAATAATAATCATAATATCTCTAAAATTCGAAAAATAGCTAAATTAGGCCAATTCCATTTTAAATATCAAATTTTTTTCGACGCCAATGAAATCAGCGCTACCAAGAACCCCTACCCCCATAACATTGATTTTCATGCAACTAACGGTTTAAAAAAAAGCGCTCAGACAATCCTTGCCAAAAGTCTTGGTACACCAAGCTAAAATTTCGCATAAATTCAGTAGCATCCCCCTCTCCCCCTTGAAACAATGTTGAATAACAACAGTTTCAAAGCTTGAAATTCGTCCAATGTCAGTTTATCAGCTAGGGTAAGTAATAGTCTTTTCAGCCAACATTGTTTTTGGGGGGAGGGGGGATATATCTGTATCTTACAGCCGGAAACCTTTATTTCTTCAAAATCTTTCATTGGTCACAGGGTGTTCCAAGGACTTTTGTCAAGGATTGTCTGACAAATATTTTTGAAGCAGTGCATTTGAGATCAAGCAATTAGTTCCAATCTGAGGTTTTCCATGCCGCTGATTTCAGTGGTGGTGTTTTTTTTTCAATATCTAGTCCACTTCATAACATAATTGTCTATCTACTCTAAAAATATTGGTTTCATACGTAAAATAAAGCAAAATTAGAAATTATTTGTATTCTGAAAATTTGTTGCATCTACCTAAAGAAGGGAGGTCACTTTTTGAAACCGAGGCCAATTTGGTTGACGGTTGAGGGAGTAAAAGTTGAAATTCTTTAATTATGATTACATATGTCTTCAGATAGTCAAAATGGCTAACTCCAGTAGCAACGCAGATCCTCAAAAAATTGGGGGCAGAGACGTAAGAAAAGTTTATCTGATAACATACAGTAGCGCTAACACTGAAGTTTATGATAGAGAAAAATTCTCTGATATGATCGTGAAATGTTTTGAGGCAGTAACGACAGCAAAAATTTCCCAATGGGCATGTTGCATGGAGCAGCACAAAGTAAACGGCTACCATTTCCACATGTGCATTTTGTTGGACAAATTACAGAGATGGCTAAAAGTGAAAAATTATGTCCAACAAAAGTATGGTATTGTCATTAATTTTTCTGGTCACACAGGCTATCATACAGCATTCAATTATGTTGTCAAGGAGGATAGTAGTTTCATTACCAGCAGCAATCACCCTGAAACTGTTTCTTCTCCAAAAACGAGCAAGGCAACAAGGAAAAAAGCTGCAAAAAACCCTTCAAAGGAAAAGAAGCTGAAGTCAAAGCGTCTTTCAAACTTTGATGTCGCCAATATTATAGTTGAAAATAAGCTGCGATCGCGTTTAGATGTTCTTGTTCGGGCTAAGTCCAGTTTTGAAAAGGGTGACAGAAGGTTGTACGAGTTTGTCCTGAACAGAGGCGATAAAAAGCTGAATGATCTTCTGGACACCGTATGGGAGTTGGAGACTGCCAAGGAGAAGCAAGAAAGGGCTTCTATGTCTAGAATAGACATCCTTAAGGAGCAGCTTAGCGTTGGGTGCACCTGTGAAGGCCAGTGGCTCGAGTGTGCTCTCCAAATCCTTGACAAAAATTGCATCGATAGGTCTGTGTTTGCAAATGCCATTGTCAAACTGCTTGTTATGGGTCGTGGCAAGGGCCGTAATATTTACATTACTGGCCCCGCCAACTGTGGCAAGACTTTCATCTTAGACCCCCTTAGAGTGGTGTACGATAGCTTTCTGTCCCCAGCTACTTGCTCGTATGCATGGCTTGGAGTTGAGAACAAGGAGGTTATATTCCTCAACGATTTTCGTTGGTCTCCCGTTATACTTCCTTGGGCTGACATGCTGCTGTTGCTTGAAGGCCATGTGGTACATTTTGCTGCACCCAAAACCAACTACAGCAAGGACATCGAGTTCACGAGGGACACTCCAGTGTTTGCTACTGCCAAGGCCCCCATCTCCTTTATCAAAGGCTCGGTAATGGATGATCGTGAAACAGAAATGATGTCTGTTCGCTGGCGCATATTTACGTTCAGGCATCAGTTTTCTTTGGAAGAGCAGAAGACAGTCTCCCCATGTGGCCATTGTTTTGCAAAAATGCTCTTGGAATAACAATGATTTCCAGACGCTCCTTCCTAGAGAAGCTGCCCCGTACAAAGCGAAATGGTACTCGGGCAGCCAAACGACAACGGTTTACCATTGCATTTCCCCCTTGAATTTCTTGTTTATATGACAGTTTTAAAATAATTCCCCGAAAAAAGTGGTACACTATGATGTACATTCTAAAGACAAAAAAAAACCATTCTCGCGTTTGCCTATTCGAGTGTAATTGAAAGAAATCACCACGGTTTACCATTTTCCATCTAAGAACAGGAACAGTTAAGATTCATTTTTTTCAAAAATGGTAAACCGTGAACATTTTTGGCTAAATCTCAAAATTTATCAATCCAGTTTCGTAGAAACTTATCAGCCTTGTGGTACGTTGTAATGTACCTCCTTTGCGGAAACTACCGAAATATACCTGCAACCTGTTATTTTTTATAAGCTTTTTTAAAATGGTAAACCGTGATGGTAAACCGTGGCCAAGAGCATTTTTCCAATCCAATTCAACTCTATCACTTTTTATTACGTAAGCAATGGACGTTATCCAGAACTTTGAACAACAATACTAATTAGTCAGTTATAAAGGGCTTTTTGAAAATTTTTGCTGATAAACAATAAGCAATAAATTCAGATGAACTGCTAGTATGAGTATTTTAAAATAATCTTCAAACACGCAGCTTACGGAGGAGCTGCCAAACACTACAGAGAAACAAATCCATAGAGAACAAAAGCAATTTCAAAGCTGCAGTTCAAATTTTATGATACATAAGTTAGAAACTTTCATACAAAAAAACACTTTTAAGTTTTTTTGAATTAGTATTTAGTTCTATATCCATCATTTATGGCTAGAGTGCTCAAACGATCATGCATGCTTCGAATAGTTCTATCTATAACAGTTACATCAAAGTCACTAAATGCCTGCAAAACTCTTCCTTTAAAAGTCTGAAAGTCCTCTTTCACGATTTTTCCTCTCAACGCCTCCTGTCGCAAATTACATTTTATAATATTAAATAAATTTTCAATAGGATTCAAGTCCGGTGATCTTGCTGGTATCTCAACAAGTTCAGCACCCACTTCTTCTAAAGCATCGCTTGCCAATTTGCTCCTTTGACTGGGGTCATTGTCCATAACGAATAACAGTTTTTCCTTCTTTTTCATCGCTGCACATTCTCTGAGAGTGCTGTCCAATGTCTCATGCACAAATTTTGCGAACCACCGGGCGTTCATCTTCTCGTACTCCTCCGCAACAACAACCCCTGCCGAATAGGAAACACCAACCAACAAATGTAGTGTACGCCCTCCAGGCAAGTTCTTCGATCCTTTACTTGTAAACACAAGGCCCTCTTTTTTTGTTCTCCACACTCGTCCCCTTGGGCACAAAGCGTCGTTATACGGATTTTGTTTGTGATGGAATGAAACTCCGTCCAGATACATCAAAACATCGTCCGTCCAAAAATTTCTGTCATGTTTCTTTAAAGCATCCCTGGCATATGATACTCTCTTCCTCCTATCCTTAGCTGACAGTATACCCTTCTTTCTAGGATTCAGAAACCTATATCCAGCATCATGCAGAGCTCTTACCAAAGTCCTGTAGCTAACATGTGTGATCTGGCATTCCTTTGCTACATCCATCACTCTGACGTTTCCATTTGTTTCTCGCATCTTCTTGAAAGTCCTAAGAAACCTTGCCTTGTCTCTTTTGCTCATCAGTGGTGGTCTACCTGTCCTCTTATTCTCTTGTTTAGTTGAAGGCCCCTCCTTACAAATACGGACCACACTTGAAACAGAAATCTTGCAATGTTCCGCTATTTTTCGAAACGACAAAGACCTTCCCTTTCGCAAGTAGCAAGCCAACGCTCTCTCTCTGTCGCTAATTTTGCTATGAAACACCATGTTTGTTAAAGAGCAACTCAACAACTGCTTTTGATACTATAGTCAATTTCGTTTTTATTTCTTAGCTTATCGTTTAATTATACAACACCGACACAGTGAGAAACAGGAAGGTTTCCGCCATTGACATTCCAAAAATTCTATCTTGGAGACATTTTCACACGTACATGTGCTTTGAACAGCAATTGCAATACTTAATTTTCCTGTTTTTCATCTTTTGTTTTTTCCCTTGCAAGTCTGGTGAATTTTCAATATCTAATTTCGAAAAAAACAGAGCAGAATTTGAAGAATTCAAGTAAACAAGTGAATAATAATCATAATATCTCTAAAATTCGAAAAATAGCTAAATTAGGCCAATTCCATTTTAAATATCAAATTTTTTTCGACGCCAATGAAATCAGCGCTACCAAGAACCCCTACCCCCATAACATTGATTTTCATGCAACTAACGGTTTAAAAAAAAGCGCTCAGACAATCCTTGCCAAAAGTCTTGGTACACCAAGCTAAAATTTCGCATAAATTCAGTAGCATCCCCCTCTCCCCCTTGAAACAATGTTGAATAACAACAGTTTCAAAGCTTGAAATTCGTCCAATGTCAGTTTATCAGCTAGGGTAAGTAATAGTCTTTTCAGCCAACATTGTTTTTGGGGGGAGGGGGGATATATCTGTATCTTACAGCCGGAAACCTTTATTTCTTCAAAATCTTTCATTGGTCACAGGGTGTTCCAAGGACTTTTGTCAAGGATTGTCTGACAAATATTTTTGAAGCAGTGCATTTGAGATCAAGCAATTAGTTCCAATCTGAGGTTTTCCATGCCGCTGATTTCAGTGGTGGTGTTTTTTTTTCAATATCTAGTCCACTTCATAACATAATTGTCTATCTACTCTAAAAATATTGGTTTCATACGTAAAATAAAGCAAAATTAGAAATTATTTGTATTCTGAAAATTTGTTGCATCTACCTAAAGAAGGGAGGTCACTTTTTGAAACCGAGGCCAATTTGGTTGACGGTTGAGGGAGTAAAAGTTGAAATTCTTTAATTATGATTACATATGTCTTCAGATAGTCAAAATGGCTAACTCCAGTAGCAACGCAGATCCTCAAAAAATTGGGGGCAGAGACGTAAGAAAAGTTTATCTGATAACATACAGTAGCGCTAACACTGAAGTTTATGATAGAGAAAAATTCTCTGATATGATCGTGAAATGTTTTGAGGCAGTAACGACAGCAAAAATTTCCCAATGGGCATGTTGCATGGAGCAGCACAAAGTAAACGGCTACCATTTCCACATGTGCATTTTGTTGGACAAATTACAGAGATGGCTAAAAGTGAAAAATTATGTCCAACAAAAGTATGGTATTGTCATTAATTTTTCTGGTCAC
Source organism: Rhopilema esculentum (assembly GCF_057945365.1). NCBI lineage: Eukaryota > Metazoa > Cnidaria > Scyphozoa > Rhizostomeae > Rhizostomatidae > Rhopilema > Rhopilema esculentum. The sequence goes on from NC_142831.1 coordinate 675,824, forward strand.
ACAGGCTATCATACAGCATTCAATTATGTTGTCAAGGAGGATAGTAGTTTCATTACCAGCAGCAATCACCCTGAAACTGTTTCTTCTCCAAAAACGAGCAAGGCAACAAGGAAAAAAGCTGCAAAAAACCCTTCAAAGGAAAAGAAGCTGAAGTCAAAGCGTCTTTCAAACTTTGATGTCGCCAATATTATAGTTGAAAATAAGCTGCGATCGCGTTTAGATGTTCTTGTTCGGGCTAAGTCCAGTTTTGAAAAGGGTGACAGAAGGTTGTACGAGTTTGTCCTGAACAGAGGCGATAAAAAGCTGAATGATCTTCTGGACACCGTATGGGAGTTGGAGACTGCCAAGGAGAAGCAAGAAAGGGCTTCTATGTCTAGAATAGACATCCTTAAGGAGCAGCTTAGCGTTGGGTGCACCTGTGAAGGCCAGTGGCTCGAGTGTGCTCTCCAAATCCTTGACAAAAATTGCATCGATAGGTCTGTGTTTGCAAATGCCATTGTCAAACTGCTTGTTATGGGTCGTGGCAAGGGCCGTAATATTTACATTACTGGCCCCGCCAACTGTGGCAAGACTTTCATCTTAGACCCCCTTAGAGTGGTGTACGATAGCTTTCTGTCCCCAGCTACTTGCTCGTATGCATGGCTTGGAGTTGAGAACAAGGAGGTTATATTCCTCAACGATTTTCGTTGGTCTCCCGTTATACTTCCTTGGGCTGACATGCTGCTGTTGCTTGAAGGCCATGTGGTACATTTTGCTGCACCCAAAACCAACTACAGCAAGGACATCGAGTTCACGAGGGACACTCCAGTGTTTGCTACTGCCAAGGCCCCCATCTCCTTTATCAAAGGCTCGGTAATGGATGATCGTGAAACAGAAATGATGTCTGTTCGCTGGCGCATATTTACGTTCAGGCATCAGTTTTCTTTGGAAGAGCAGAAGACAGTCTCCCCATGTGGCCATTGTTTTGCAAAAATGCTCTTGGAATAACAATGATTTCCAGACGCTCCTTCCTAGAGAAGCTGCCCCGTACAAAGCGAAATGGTACTCGGGCAGCCAAACGACAACGGTTTACCATTGCATTTCCCCCTTGAATTTCTTGTTTATATGACAGTTTTAAAATAATTCCCCGAAAAAAGTGGTACACTATGATGTACATTCTAAAGACAAAAAAAAACCATTCTCGCGTTTGCCTATTCGAGTGTAATTGAAAGAAATCACCACGGTTTACCATTTTCCATCTAAGAACAGGAACAGTTAAGATTCATTTTTTTCAAAAATGGTAAACCGTGAACATTTTTGGCTAAATCTCAAAATTTATCAATCCAGTTTCGTAGAAACTTATCAGCCTTGTGGTACGTTGTAATGTACCTCCTTTGCGGAAACTACCGAAATATACCTGCAACCTGTTATTTTTTATAAGCTTTTTTAAAATGGTAAACCGTGATGGTAAACCGTGGCCAAGAGCATTTTTCCAATCCAATTCAACTCTATCACTTTTTATTACGTAAGCAATGGACGTTATCCAGAACTTTGAACAACAATACTAATTAGTCAGTTATAAAGGGCTTTTTGAAAATTTTTGCTGATAAACAATAAGCAATAAATTCAGATGAACTGCTAGTATGAGTATTTTAAAATAATCTTCAAACACGCAGCTTACGGAGGAGCTGCCAAACACTACAGAGAAACAAATCCATAGAGAACAAAAGCAATTTCAAAGCTGCAGTTCAAATTTTATGATACATAAGTTAGAAACTTTCATACAAAAAAACACTTTTAAGTTTTTTTGAATTAGTATTTAGTTCTATATCCATCATTTATGGCTAGAGTGCTCAAACGATCATGCATGCTTCGAATAGTTCTATCTATAACAGTTACATCAAAGTCACTAAATGCCTGCAAAACTCTTCCTTTAAAAGTCTGAAAGTCCTCTTTCACGATTTTTCCTCTCAACGCCTCCTGTCGCAAATTACATTTTATAATATTAAATAAATTTTCAATAGGATTCAAGTCCGGTGATCTTGCTGGTATCTCAACAAGTTCAGCACCCACTTCTTCTAAAGCATCGCTTGCCAATTTGCTCCTTTGACTGGGGTCATTGTCCATAACGAATAACAGTTTTTCCTTCTTTTTCATCGCTGCACATTCTCTGAGAGTGCTGTCCAATGTCTCATGCACAAATTTTGCGAACCACCGGGCGTTCATCTTCTCGTACTCCTCCGCAACAACAACCCCTGCCGAATAGGAAACACCAACCAACAAATGTAGTGTACGCCCTCCAGGCAAGTTCTTCGATCCTTTACTTGTAAACACAAGGCCCTCTTTTTTTGTTCTCCACACTCGTCCCCTTGGGCACAAAGCGTCGTTATACGGATTTTGTTTGTGATGGAATGAAACTCCGTCCAGATACATCAAAACATCGTCCGTCCAAAAATTTCTGTCATGTTTCTTTAAAGCATCCCTGGCATATGATACTCTCTTCCTCCTATCCTTAGCTGACAGTATACCCTTCTTTCTAGGATTCAGAAACCTATATCCAGCATCATGCAGAGCTCTTACCAAAGTCCTGTAGCTAACATGTGTGATCTGGCATTCCTTTGCTACATCCATCACTCTGACGTTTCCATTTGTTTCTCGCATCTTCTTGAAAGTCCTAAGAAACCTTGCCTTGTCTCTTTTGCTCATCAGTGGTGGTCTACCTGTCCTCTTATTCTCTTGTTTAGTTGAAGGCCCCTCCTTACAAATACGGACCACACTTGAAACAGAAATCTTGCAATGTTCCGCTATTTTTCGAAACGACAAAGACCTTCCCTTTCGCAAGTAGCAAGCCAACGCTCTCTCTCTGTCGCTAATTTTGCTATGAAACACCATGTTTGTTAAAGAGCAACTCAACAACTGCTTTTGATACTATAGTCAATTTCGTTTTTATTTCTTAGCTTATCGTTTAATTATACAACACCGACACAGTGAGAAACAGGAAGGTTTCCGCCATTGACATTCCAAAAATTCTATCTTGGAGACATTTTCACACGTACATGTGCTTTGAACAGCAATTGCAATACTTAATTTTCCTGTTTTTCATCTTTTGTTTTTTCCCTTGCAAGTCTGGTGAATTTTCAATATCTAATTTCGAAAAAAACAGAGCAGAATTTGAAGAATTCAAGTAAACAAGTGAATAATAATCATAATATCTCTAAAATTCGAAAAATAGCTAAATTAGGCCAATTCCATTTTAAATATCAAATTTTTTTCGACGCCAATGAAATCAGCGCTACCAAGAACCCCTACCCCCATAACATTGATTTTCATGCAACTAACGGTTTAAAAAAAAGCGCTCAGACAATCCTTGCCAAAAGTCTTGGTACACCAAGCTAAAATTTCGCATAAATTCAGTAGCATCCCCCTCTCCCCCTTGAAACAATGTTGAATAACAACAGTTTCAAAGCTTGAAATTCGTCCAATGTCAGTTTATCAGCTAGGGTAAGTAATAGTCTTTTCAGCCAACATTGTTTTTGGGGGGAGGGGGGATATATCTGTATCTTACAGCCGGAAACCTTTATTTCTTCAAAATCTTTCATTGGTCACAGGGTGTTCCAAGGACTTTTGTCAAGGATTGTCTGACAAATATTTTTGAAGCAGTGCATTTGAGATCAAGCAATTAGTTCCAATCTGAGGTTTTCCATGCCGCTGATTTCAGTGGTGGTGTTTTTTTTTCAATATCTAGTCCACTTCATAACATAATTGTCTATCTACTCTAAAAATATTGGTTTCATACGTAAAATAAAGCAAAATTAGAAATTATTTGTATTCTGAAAATTTGTTGCATCTACCTAAAGAAGGGAGGTCACTTTTTGAAACCGAGGCCAATTTGGTTGACGGTTGAGGGAGTAAAAGTTGAAATTCTTTAATTATGATTACATATGTCTTCAGATAGTCAAAATGGCTAACTCCAGTAGCAACGCAGATCCTCAAAAAATTGGGGGCAGAGACGTAAGAAAAGTTTATCTGATAACATACAGTAGCGCTAACACTGAAGTTTATGATAGAGAAAAATTCTCTGATATGATCGTGAAATGTTTTGAGGCAGTAACGACAGCAAAAATTTCCCAATGGGCATGTTGCATGGAGCAGCACAAAGTAAACGGCTACCATTTCCACATGTGCATTTTGTTGGACAAATTACAGAGATGGCTAAAAGTGAAAAATTATGTCCAACAAAAGTATGGTATTGTCATTAATTTTTCTGGTCACACAGGCTATCATACAGCATTCAATTATGTTGTCAAGGAGGATAGTAGTTTCATTACCAGCAGCAATCACCCTGAAACTGTTTCTTCTCCAAAAACGAGCAAGGCAACAAGGAAAAAAGCTGCAAAAAACCCTTCAAAGGAAAAGAAGCTGAAGTCAAAGCGTCTTTCAAACTTTGATGTCGCCAATATTATAGTTGAAAATAAGCTGCGATCGCGTTTAGATGTTCTTGTTCGGGCTAAGTCCAGTTTTGAAAAGGGTGACAGAAGGTTGTACGAGTTTGTCCTGAACAGAGGCGATAAAAAGCTGAATGATCTTCTGGACACCGTATGGGAGTTGGAGACTGCCAAGGAGAAGCAAGAAAGGGCTTCTATGTCTAGAATAGACATCCTTAAGGAGCAGCTTAGCGTTGGGTGCACCTGTGAAGGCCAGTGGCTCGAGTGTGCTCTCCAAATCCTTGACAAAAATTGCATCGATAGGTCTGTGTTTGCAAATGCCATTGTCAAACTGCTTGTTATGGGTCGTGGCAAGGGCCGTAATATTTACATTACTGGCCCCGCCAACTGTGGCAAGACTTTCATCTTAGACCCCCTTAGAGTGGTGTACGATAGCTTTCTGTCCCCAGCTACTTGCTCGTATGCATGGCTTGGAGTTGAGAACAAGGAGGTTATATTCCTCAACGATTTTCGTTGGTCTCCCGTTATACTTCCTTGGGCTGACATGCTGCTGTTGCTTGAAGGCCATGTGGTACATTTTGCTGCACCCAAAACCAACTACAGCAAGGACATCGAGTTCACGAGGGACACTCCAGTGTTTGCTACTGCCAAGGCCCCCATCTCCTTTATCAAAGGCTCGGTAATGGATGATCGTGAAACAGAAATGATGTCTGTTCGCTGGCGCATATTTACGTTCAGGCATCAGTTTTCTTTGGAAGAGCAGAAGACAGTCTCCCCATGTGGCCATTGTTTTGCAAAAATGCTCTTGGAATAACAATGATTTCCAGACGCTCCTTCCTAGAGAAGCTGCCCCGTACAAAGCGAAATGGTACTCGGGCAGCCAAACGACAACGGTTTACCATTGCATTTCCCCCTTGAATTTCTTGTTTATATGACAGTTTTAAAATAATTCCCCGAAAAAAGTGGTACACTATGATGTACATTCTAAAGACAAAAAAAACCATTCTCGCGTTTGCCTATTCGAGTGTAATTGAAAGAAATCACCACGGTTTACCATTTTCCATCTAAGAACAGGAACAGTTAAGATTCATTTTTTTCAAAAATGGTAAACCGTGAACATTTTTGGCTAAATCTCAAAATTTATCAATCCAGTTCGTAGAAACTTATCAGCCTTGTGGTACGTTGTAATGTACCTCCTTTGCGGAAACTACCGAAATATACCTGCAACCTGTTATTTTTTATAAGCTTTTTTAAAATGGTAAACCGTGATGGTAAACCGTGGCCAAGAGCATTTTTCCAATCCAATTCAACTCTATCACTTTTTATTACGTAAGCAATGGACGTTATCCAGAACTTTGAACAACAATACTAATTAGTCAGTTATAAAGGGCTTTTTGAAAATTTTTGCTGATAAACAATAAGCAATAAATTCAGATGAACTGCTAGTATGAGTATTTTAAAATAATCTTCAAACACGCAGCTTACGGAGGAGCTGCCAAACACTACAGAGAAACAAATCCATAGAGAACAAAAGCAATTTCAAAGCTGCAGTTCAAATTTTATGATACATAAGTTAGAAACTTTCATACAAAAAAACACTTTTAAGTTTTTTTGAATTAGTATTTAGTTCTATATCCATCATTTATGGCTAGAGTGCTCAAACGATCATGCATGCTTCGAATAGTTCTATCTATAACAGTTACATCAAAGTCACTAAATGCCTGCAAAACTCTTCCTTTAAAAGTCTGAAAGTCCTCTTTCACGATTTTTCCTCTCAACGCCTCCTGTCGCAAATTACATTTTATAATATTAAATAAATTTTCAATAGGATTCAAGTCCGGTGATCTTGCTGGTATCTCAACAAGTTCAGCACCCACTTCTTCTAAAGCATCGCTTGCCAATTTGCTCCTTTGACTGGGGTCATTGTCCATAACGAATAACAGTTTTTCCTTCTTTTTCATCGCTGCACATTCTCTGAGAGTGCTGTCCAATGTCTCATGCACAAATTTTGCGAACCACCGGGCGTTCATCTTCTCGTACTCCTCCGCAACAACAACCCCTGCCGAATAGGAAACACCAACCAACAAATGTAGTGTACGCCCTCCAGGCAAGTTCTTCGATCCTTTACTTGTAAACACAAGGCCCTCTTTTTTTGTTCTCCACACTCGTCCCCTTGGGCACAAAGCGTCGTTATACGGATTTTGTTTGTGATGGAATGAAACTCCGTCCAGATACATCAAAACATCGTCCGTCCAAAAATTTCTGTCATGTTTCTTTAAAGCATCCCTGGCATATGATACTCTCTTCCTCCTATCCTTAGCTGACAGTATACCCTTCTTTCTAGGATTCAGAAACCTATATCCAGCATCATGCAGAGCTCTTACCAAAGTCCTGTAGCTAACATGTGTGATCTGGCATTCCTTTGCTACATCCATCACTCTGACGTTTCCATTTGTTTCTCGCATCTTCTTGAAAGTCCTAAGAAACCTTGCCTTGTCTCTTTTGCTCATCAGTGGTGGTCTACCTGTCCTCTTATTCTCTTGTTTAGTTGAAGGCCCCTCCTTACAAATACGGACCACACTTGAAACAGAAATCTTGCAATGTTCCGCTATTTTTCGAAACGACAAAGACCTTCCCTTTCGCAAGTAGCAAGCCAACGCTCTCTCTCTGTCGCTAATTTTGCTATGAAACACCATGTTTGTTAAAGAGCAACTCAACAACTGCTTTTGATACTATAGTCAATTTCGTTTTTATTTCTTAGCTTATCGTTTAATTATACAACACCGACACAGTGAGAAACAGGAAGGTTTCCGCCATTGACATTCCAAAAATTCTATCTTGGAGACATTTTCACACGTACATGTGCTTTGAACAGCAATTGCAATACTTAATTTTCCTGTTTTTCATCTTTTGTTTTTTCCCTTGCAAGTCTGGTGAATTTTCAATATCTAATTTCGAAAAAAACAGAGCAGAATTTGAAGAATTCAAGTAAACAAGTGAATAATAATCATAATATCTCTAAAATTCGAAAAATAGCTAAATTAGGCCAATTCCATTTTAAATATCAAATTTTTTTCGACGCCAATGAAATCAGCGCTACCAAGAACCCCTACCCCCATAACATTGATTTTCATGCAACTAACGGTTTAAAAAAAGCGCTCAGACAATCCTTGCCAAAAGTCTTGGTACACCAAGCTAAAATTTCGCATAAATTCAGTAGCATCCCCCTCTCCCCCTTGAAACAATGTTGAATAACAACAGTTTCAAAGCTTGAAATTCGTCCAATGTCAGTTTATCAGCTAGGGTAAGTAATAGTCTTTTCAGCCAACATTGTTTTTGGGGGGAGGGGGGATATATCTGTATCTTACAGCCGGAAACCTTTATTTCTTCAAAATCTTTCATTGGTCACAGGGTGTTCCAAGGACTTTTGTCAAGGATTGTCTGACAAATATTTTTGAAGCAGTGCATTTGAGATCAAGCAATTAGTTCCAATCTGAGGTTTTCCATGCCGCTGATTTCAGTGGTGGTGTTTTTTTTCAATATCTAGTCCACTTCATAACATAATTGTCTATCTACTCTAAAAATATTGGTTTCATACGTAAAATAAAGCAAAATTAGAAATTATTTGTATTCTGAAAATTTGTTGCATCTACCTAAAGAAGGGAGGTCACTTTTTGAAACCGAGGCCAATTTGGTTGACGGTTGAGGGAGTAAAAGTTGAAATTCTTTAATTATGATTACATATGTCTTCAGATAGTCAAAATGGCTAACTCCAGTAGCAACGCAGATCCTCAAAAAATTGGGGGCAGAGACGTAAGAAAAGTTTATCTGATAACATACAGTAGCGCTAACACTGAAGTTTATGATAGAGAAAAATTCTCTGATATGATCGTGAAATGTTTTGAGGCAGTAACGACAGCAAAAATTTCCCAATGGGCATGTTGCATGGAGCAGCACAAAGTAAACGGCTACCATTTCCACATGTGCATTTTGTTGGACAAATTACAGAGATGGCTAAAAGTGAAAAATTATGTCCAACAAAAGTATGGTATTGTCATTAATTTTTCTGGTCACACAGGCTATCATACAGCATTCAATTATGTTGTCAAGGAGGATAGTAGTTTCATTACCAGCAGCAATCACCCTGAAACTGTTTCTTCTCCAAAAACGAGCAAGGCAACAAGGAAAAAAGCTGCAAAAAACCCTTCAAAGGAAAAGAAGCTGAAGTCAAAGCGTCTTTCAAACTTTGATGTCGCCAATATTATAGTTGAAAATAAGCTGCGATCGCGTTTAGATGTTCTTGTTCGGGCTAAGTCCAGTTTTGAAAAGGGTGACAGAAGGTTGTACGAGTTTGTCCTGAACAGAGGCGATAAAAAGCTGAATGATCTTCTGGACACCGTATGGGAGTTGGAGACTGCCAAGGAGAAGCAAGAAAGGGCTTCTATGTCTAGAATAGACATCCTTAAGGAGCAGCTTAGCGTTGGGTGCACCTGTGAAGGCCAGTGGCTCGAGTGTGCTCTCCAAATCCTTGACAAAAATTGCATCGATAGGTCTGTGTTTGCAAATGCCATTGTCAAACTGCTTGTTATGGGTCGTGGCAAGGGCCGTAATATTTACATTACTGGCCCCGCCAACTGTGGCAAGACTTTCATCTTAGACCCCCTTAGAGTGGTGTACGATAGCTTTCTGTCCCCAGCTACTTGCTCGTATGCATGGCTTGGAGTTGAGAACAAGGAGGTTATATTCCTCAACGATTTTCGTTGGTCTCCCGTTATACTTCCTTGGGCTGACATGCTGCTGTTGCTTGAAGGCCATGTGGTACATTTTGCTGCACCCAAAACCAACTACAGCAAGGACATCGAGTTCACGAGGGACACTCCAGTGTTTGCTACTGCCAAGGCCCCCATCTCCTTTATCAAAGGCTCGGTAATGGATGATCGTGAAACAGAAATGATGTCTGTTCGCTGGCGCATATTTACGTTCAGGCATCAGTTTTCTTTGGAAGAGCAGAAGACAGTCTCCCCATGTGGCCATTGTTTTGCAAAAATGCTCTTGGAATAACAATGATTTCCAGACGCTCCTTCCTAGAGAAGCTGCCCCGTACAAAGCGAAATGGTACTCGGGCAGCCAAACGACAACGGTTTACCATTGCATTTCCCCCTTGAATTTCTTGTTTATATGACAGTTTTAAAATAATTCCCCGAAAAAAGTGGTACACTATGATGTACATTCTAAAGACAAAAAAAAAACCATTCTCGCGTTTGCCTATTCGAGTGTAATTGAAAGAAATCACCACGGTTTACCATTTTCCATCTAAGAACAGGAACAGTTAAGATTCATTTTTTTCAAAAATGGTAAACCGTGAACATTTTTGGCTAAATCTCAAAATTTATCAATCCAGTTTCGTAGAAACTTATCAGCCTTGTGGTACGTTGTAATGTACCTCCTTTGCGGAAACTACCGAAATATACCTGCAACCTGTTATTTTTTATAAGCTTTTTTAAAATGGTAAACCGTGATGGTAAACCGTGGCCAAGAGCATTTTTCCAATCCAATTCAACTCTATCACTTTTTATTACGTAAGCAATGGACGTTATCCAGAACTTTGAACAACAATACTAATTAGTCAGTTATAAAGGGCTTTTTGAAAATTTTTGCTGATAAACAATAAGCAATAAATTCAGATGAACTGCTAGTATGAGTATTTTAAAATAATCTTCAAACACGCAGCTTACGGAGGAGCTGCCAAACACTACAGAGAAACAAATCCATAGAGAACAAAAGCAATTTCAAAGCTGCAGTTCAAATTTTATGATACATAAGTTAGAAACTTTCATACAAAAAAACACTTTTAAGTTTTTTTGAATTAGTATTTAGTTCTATATCCATCATTTATGGCTAGAGTGCTCAAACGATCATGCATGCTTCGAATAGTTCTATCTATAACAGTTACATCAAAGTCACTAAATGCCTGCAAAACTCTTCCTTTAAAAGTCTGAAAGTCCTCTTTCACGATTTTTCCTCTCAACGCCTCCTGTCGCAAATTACATTTTATAATATTAAATAAATTTTCAATAGGATTCAAGTCCGGTGATCTTGCTGGTATCTCAACAAGTTCAGCACCCACTTCTTCTAAAGCATCGCTTGCCAATTTGCTCCTTTGACTGGGGTCATTGTCCATAACGAATAACAGTTTTTCCTTCTTTTTCATCGCTGCACATTCTCTGAGAGTGCTGTCCAATGTCTCATGCACAAATTTTGCGAACCACCGGGCGTTCATCTTCTCGTACTCCTCCGCAACAACAACCCCTGCCGAATAGGAAACACCAACCAACAAATGTAGTGTACGCCCTCCAGGCAAGTTCTTCGATCCTTTACTTGTAAACACAAGGCCCTCTTTTTTTGTTCTCCACACTCGTCCCCTTGGGCACAAAGCGTCGTTATACGGATTTTGTTTGTGATGGAATGAAACTCCGTCCAGATACATCAAAACATCGTCCGTCCAAAAATTTCTGTCATGTTTCTTTAAAGCATCCCTGGCATATGATACTCTCTTCCTCCTATCCTTAGCTGACAGTATACCCTTCTTTCTAGGATTCAGAAACCTATATCCAGCATCATGCAGAGCTCTTACCAAAGTCCTGTAGCTAACATGTGTGATCTGGCATTCCTTTGCTACATCCATCACTCTGACGTTTCCATTTGTTTCTCGCATCTTCTTGAAAGTCCTAAGAAACCTTGCCTTGTCTCTTTTGCTCATCAGTGGTGGTCTACCTGTCCTCTTATTCTCTTGTTTAGTTGAAGGCCCCTCCTTACAAATACGGACCACACTTGAAACAGAAATCTTGCAATGTTCCGCTATTTTTCGAAACGACAAAGACCTTCCCTTTCGCAAGTAGCAAGCCAACGCTCTCTCTCTGTCGCTAATTTTGCTATGAAACACCATGTTTGTTAAAGAGCAACTCAACAACTGCTTTTGATACTATAGTCAATTTCGTTTTTATTTCTTAGCTTATCGTTTAATTATACAACACCGACACAGTGAGAAACAGGAAGGTTTCCGCCATTGACATTCCAAAAATTCTATCTTGGAGACATTTTCACACGTACATGTGCTTTGAACAGCAATTGCAATACTTAATTTTCCTGTTTTTCATCTTTTGTTTTTTCCCTTGCAAGTCTGGTGAATTTTCAATATCTAATTTCGAAAAAAACAGAGCAGAATTTGAAGAATTCAAGTAAACAAGTGAATAATAATCATAATATCTCTAAAATTCGAAAAATAGCTAAATTAGGCCAATTCCATTTTAAATATCAAATTTTTTTCGACGCCAATGAAATCAGCGCTACCAAGAACCCCTACCCCCATAACATTGATTTTCATGCAACTAACGGTTTAAAAAAAAGCGCTCAGACAATCCTTGCCAAAAGTCTTGGTACACCAAGCTAAAATTTCGCATAAATTCAGTAGCATCCCCCTCTCCCCCTTGAAACAATGTTGAATAACAACAGTTTCAAAGCTTGAAATTCGTCCAATGTCAGTTTATCAGCTAGGGTAAGTAATAGTCTTTTCAGCCAACATTGTTTTTGGGGGGAGGGGGGATATATCTGTATCTTACAGCCGGAAACCTTTATTTCTTCAAAATCTTTCATTGGTCACAGGGTGTTCCAAGGACTTTTGTCAAGGATTGTCTGACAAATATTTTTGAAGCAGTGCATTTGAGATCAAGCAATTAGTTCCAATCTGAGGTTTTCCATGCCGCTGATTTCAGTGGTGGTGTTTTTTTTTTCAATATCTAGTCCACTTCATAACATAATTGTCTATCTACTCTAAAAATATTGGTTTCATACGTAAAATAAAGCAAAATTAGAAATTATTTGTATTCTGAAAATTTGTTGCATCTACCTAAAGAAGGGAGGTCACTTTTGAAACCGAGGCCAATTTGGTTGACGGTTGAGGGAGTAAAAGTTGAAATTCTTTAATTATGATTACATATGTCTTCAGATAGTCAAAATGGCTAACTCCAGTAGCAACGCAGATCCTCAAAAAATTGGGGGCAGAGACGTAAGAAAAGTTTATCTGATAACATACAGTAGCGCTAACACTGAAGTTTATGATAGAGAAAAATTCTCTGATATGATCGTGAAATGTTTTGAGGCAGTAACGACAGCAAAAATTTCCCAATGGGCATGTTGCATGGAGCAGCACAAAGTAAACGGCTACCATTTCCACATGTGCATTTGTTGGACAAATTACAGAGATGGCTAAAAGTGAAAAATTATGTCCAACAAAAGTATGGTATTGTCATTAATTTTTCTGGTCACACAGGCTATCATACAGCATTCAATTATGTTGTCAAGGAGGATAGTAGTTTCATTACCAGCAGCAATCACCCTGAAACTGTTTCTTCTCCAAAAACGAGCAAGGCAACAAGGAAAAAAGCTGCAAAAAACCCTTCAAAGGAAAAGAAGCTGAAGTCAAAGCGTCTTTCAAACTTTGATGTCGCCAATATTATAGTTGAAAATAAGCTGCGATCGCGTTTAGATGTTCTTGTTCGGGCTAAGTCCAGTTTTGAAAAGGGTGACAGAAGGTTGTACGAGTTTGTCCTGAACAGAGGCGATAAAAAGCTGAATGATCTTCTGGACACCGTATGGGAGTTGGAGACTGCCAAGGAGAAGCAAGAAAGGGCTTCTATGTCTAGAATAGACATCCTTAAGGAGCAGCTTAGCGTTGGGTGCACCTGTGAAGGCCAGTGGCTCGAGTGTGCTCTCCAAATCCTTGACAAAAATTGCATCGATAGGTCTGTGTTTGCAAATGCCATTGTCAAACTGCTTGTTATGGGTCGTGGCAAGGGCCGTAATATTTACATTACTGGCCCCGCCAACTGTGGCAAGACTTTCATCTTAGACCCCCTTAGAGTGGTGTACGATAGCTTTCTGTCCCCAGCTACTTGCTCGTATGCATGGCTTGGAGTTGAGAACAAGGAGGTTATATTCCTCAACGATTTTCGTTGGTCTCCCGTTATACTTCCTTGGGCTGACATGCTGCTGTTGCTTGAAGGCCATGTGGTACATTTTGCTGCACCCAAAACCAACTACAGCAAGGACATCGAGTTCACGAGGGACACTCCAGTGTTTGCTACTGCCAAGGCCCCCATCTCCTTTATCAAAGGCTCGGTAATGGATGATCGTGAAACAGAAATGATGTCTGTTCGCTGGCGCATATTTACGTTCAGGCATCAGTTTTCTTTGGAAGAGCAGAAGACAGTCTCCCCATGTGGCCATTGTTTTGCAAAAATGCTCTTGGAATAACAATGATTTCCAGACGCTCCTTCCTAGAGAAGCTGCCCCGTACAAAGCGAAATGGTACTCGGGCAGCCAAACGACAACGGTTTACCATTGCATTTCCCCTTGAATTTCTTGTTTATATGACAGTTTTAAAATAATTCCCCGAAAAAAGTGGTACACTATGATGTACATTCTAAAGACAAAAAAAAAACCATTCTCGCGTTTGCCTATTCGAGTGTAATTGAAAGAAATCACCACGGTTTACCATTTTCCATCTAAGAACAGGAACAGTTAAGATTCATTTTTTTCAAAAATGGTAAACCGTGAACATTTTTGGCTAAATCTCAAAATTTATCAATCCAGTTTCGTAGAAACTTATCAGCCTTGTGGTACGTTGTAATGTACCTCCTTTGCGGAAACTACCGAAATATACCTGCAACCTGTTATTTTTTATAAGCTTTTTTAAAATGGTAAACCGTGATGGTAAACCGTGGCCAAGAGCATTTTTCCAATCCAATTCAACTCTATCACTTTTTATTACGTAAGCAATGGACGTTATCCAGAACTTTGAACAACAATACTAATTAGTCAGTTATAAAGGGCTTTTTGAAAATTTTTGCTGATAAACAATAAGCAATAAATTCAGATGAACTGCTAGTATGAGTATTTTAAAATAATCTTCAAACACGCAGCTTACGGAGGAGCTGCCAAACACTACAGAGAAACAAATCCATAGAGAACAAAAGCAATTTCAAAGCTGCAGTTCAAATTTTATGATACATAAGTTAGAAACTTTCATACAAAAAAACACTTTTAAGTTTTTTTGAATTAGTATTTAGTTCTATATCCATCATTTATGGCTAGAGTGCTCAAACGATCATGCATGCTTCGAATAGTTCTATCTATAACAGTTACATCAAAGTCACTAAATGCCTGCAAAACTCTTCCTTTAAAAGTCTGAAAGTCCTCTTTCACGATTTTTCCTCTCAACGCCTCCTGTCGCAAATTACATTTTATAATATTAAATAAATTTTCAATAGGATTCAAGTCCGGTGATCTTGCTGGTATCTCAACAAGTTCAGCACCCACTTCTTCTAAAGCATCGCTTGCCAATTTGCTCCTTTGACTGGGGTCATTGTCCATAACGAATAACAGTTTTTCCTTCTTTTTCATCGCTGCACATTCTCTGAGAGTGCTGTCCAATGTCTCATGCACAAATTTTGCGAACCACCGGGCGTTCATCTTCTCGTACTCCTCCGCAACAACAACCCCTGCCGAATAGGAAACACCAACCAACAAATGTAGTGTACGCCCTCCAGGCAAGTTCTTCGATCCTTTACTTGTAAACACAAGGCCCTCTTTTTTTGTTCTCCACACTCGTCCCCTTGGGCACAAAGCGTCGTTATACGGATTTTGTTTGTGATGGAATGAAACTCCGTCCAGATACATCAAAACATCGTCCGTCCAAAAATTTCTGTCATGTTTCTTTAAAGCATCCCTGGCATATGATACTCTCTTCCTCCTATCCTTAGCTGACAGTATACCCTTCTTTCTAGGATTCAGAAACCTATATCCAGCATCATGCAGAGCTCTTACCAAAGTCCTGTAGCTAACATGTGTGATCTGGCATTCCTTTGCTACATCCATCACTCTGACGTTTCCATTTGTTTCTCGCATCTTCTTGAAAGTCCTAAGAAACCTTGCCTTGTCTCTTTTGCTCATCAGTGGTGGTCTACCTGTCCTCTTATTCTCTTGTTTAGTTGAAGGCCCCTCCTTACAAATACGGACCACACTTGAAACAGAAATCTTGCAATGTTCCGCTATTTTTCGAAACGACAAAGACCTTCCCTTTCGCAAGTAGCAAGCCAACGCTCTCTCTCTGTCGCTAATTTTGCTATGAAACACCATGTTTGTTAAAGAGCAACTCAACAACTGCTTTTGATACTATAGTCAATTTCGTTTTTATTTCTTAGCTTATCGTTTAATTATACAACACCGACACAGTGAGAAACAGGAAGGTTTCCGCCATTGACATTCCAAAAATTCTATCTTGGAGACATTTTCACACGTACATGTGCTTTGAACAGCAATTGCAATACTTAATTTTCCTGTTTTTCATCTTTTGTTTTTTCCCTTGCAAGTCTGGTGAATTTTCAATATCTAATTTCGAAAAAAACAGAGCAGAATTTGAAGAATTCAAGTAAACAAGTGAATAATAATCATAATATCTCTAAAATTCGAAAAATAGCTAAATTAGGCCAATTCCATTTTAAATATCAAATTTTTTTCGACGCCAATGAAATCAGCGCTACCAAGAACCCCTACCCCCATAACATTGATTTTCATGCAACTAACGGTTTAAAAAAAAGCGCTCAGACAATCCTTGCCAAAAGTCTTGGTACACCAAGCTAAAATTTCGCATAAATTCAGTAGCATCCCCCTCTCCCCCTTGAAACA